>NC_082681.1:14648148-14951178 GCF_025265405.1 Mesoplodon densirostris
TTCCTCTAACGAGTCTTGTGCCCTCTCCTCCTGCGCCTCTGCTAGCCTAAGGAAAGAGGTCACATTCCTTAAACAGATGAGAAGGAAGTGAAGGGGCAACACTTTCGACCACACCTGCCCAGGGCCTCCCGGGGGTAATGGAAACAGGTGAATGAAGTTTGTGGGGTCCCCCTCTCTCCTAGCTGAGTGTTACCCTCATTCCTCACATTGATGCCTGGTAGGTTCTGGGACTCCTCCCTCTGCTGTCCTGAGTCTGGCCCCTTCAGAACAAGCCCTGAGACCACCAAGAGGGAAGTGAGGGTACACCATATCTGACCACTGTGCCCAGGGTCTCCCAGAGCTGACAACAGGGGAAGGGCCGAGCTGGGTGTGCCTTCAGTCCTCGGGTGAGGGTGTGCCCTCAGGCCTCACTCAGGGTCCCCACCTTAAACTCTGGCAGAGTCTAGGACTCTTCCCTCTGCTGACCTGATGTGGCTTCCCCTCAGACTGCCACTTCCTCAGAACGAGGACCGCACCTCCCTGAGAACCCACGGACCAAAATGGGGCACCACATCTTACCACCCCTGCTATGTCCTCCCACTGCCAAAAGCAAGAGCTGGTCCCCATGTGTCCTGTGGTGGGGCTATCCTCAATCCTCCGTCACGTTATCCATCTTTACTCCTGACAGGGCCTAGGCTACCCACTACTGACTAGACCTCACCTTTCGGAGACACCTCTCTCACCCTTGGAGAAAGTGAGGGCATACCTATACAGCCAACCCTGCCTGAGTCTTTCCAGGCCTGAGGACAGGAGATAGCCAGACTCTATGGGGTCTCTTCTTTCTGGGGTTGGAAGTACCTCTGGTCCTCACTGAGGGTCCTTACCTTGATTCTGGTAGAGCTTGGGACTCTTCCTTCTTCTGACCCAATGTGACTCCTTCAGTTGACCTGTCTTCTCACTCACACCAAGGCCTTCACTTCCCTGAGACCCTTAACGCAAAAGTGAAGAGACATCACATCCAGCCACCCCAGGCTGGGGTCTCCCATGGCTGACAGCAGGGGCTGGGTTCCCTCTGTTCTGGGATAAGGAGTTCCCTCTGTCTTCCCTCAATGTATTCTTTACTCCTGGAGGGCCTGGGCCCACCTTATCTGGTGACCTGAAATCATCCTTCTCAGACCAAGGCTTTACCTCCCAGGGACACCTCCACGCACCCCTTGCAGGGAGTGAGGGTACACCACATCTGGGCTTTCCTGCCAGGATCCTCCCAGGGTGGACAGTGGGGACAGGGTGGAATTTCTGTGACACCTCTTCTGTCTGTCTTAGGGGGTAACCTTAGTCCTCCTTCAAGGCCTTTACCCTACCTCGACTCCTCAGATTCTGGGACTCCCCCCTTTGCTGGTGTCATCAGCTCAGACCAAAGCCTTCACCTCTCTGGGACACCCCAGACAAAGTAAACAGACACCAAATCCAGCCACACCTGCCTGGGGTCTGTTCTAGCATGGGGAATGCACTCACTCCTCGTTCAAGGTATTCATCTGTACTCCTGGCAAGGCTTGTCCTACCCTCTGCTGACCTGAAGTTTTCTGCTCCAACCCAGCCCTTACCTCCCTGAGACACTCCACCCCCTTGACTCCTGGTAGAGCTTGCAGAGAAGTGAGAGTTCCTCCCATCTGCTTACTGCTACTCTGATCCTCCCAGCGCTGAGATTCTGTGGCATCCTTCTTTTCAGGGAAAGGGGGCCTTCAGGCCTCCCAATGGTTCTTCCCTTGACTTCTGATACAGCCTGCGACGCCTCCCTCTTCTGAACTGATGTGGCTTCCCCTCAGACCGACGCTGTGACCTGTCTGAGACCCTCCCCCCAGCAAAACTCAGGAAACGCCACACCCGGCCAACCTTGCCTGTGGTCTCCTGGGGCTGACAAGAGGGGCAGGGCTGGGTTGGGGCCCCTTCTCTCTAAGACGGGTATTTTCAGGGCAGACAGAGGCCAAATATACCTGGGAGGGAGGTCCTCTCAATCCTCCCTCACAGTCCTCTCTATTACCCTAAGGTCCACCCCTCAGAAAAAGTCTCACCTCCCTGAGACTCCCAGAGTGGAAGTCAATAAACACCACATTTGGCAACCCTGCTATGTGGTCTCCCAGGGCTGACAGCAGGGGCAGGTTGCTGTGAGACCCCTCTCTACAGGGTGGGAGGTCCAGCAAATCTTCCCTCAGGGTCCTTATCTTGACGCCTGGCAGCATGTGGTAGTTCTCCCAGGGCTGAACTCAGGCACGCCAACCAGACCAAGGTCTTCACCACCCTGGGAACCCCCCAGAAAAAGAGTGAGCCGGGGCCCACATCCAGTAACGATCCTTGGATCTCCCGTGTCGACAGAAAGGGCAGAGAACTGCTGGGCCCCATCTGTTCTGGTGTTCGGGGTGCCCTCAGTCCTTAATCTGAGCCCGGGGAAAGCCTGGGACTCCTCCCTCTGCCGAGCTGTCCCTGCCCCTTCAGGTCTAGGGCCTCGCTGCCCTGAGAAGGCCCAGATAAAAGTAACGAGAGGGCTTCCCTGGTGGCGCAGTGGTTGAGAGTCCACCTGCTGATTCAGGGGACGCGGGTTCGTGCCCCGGTCCAGGAAGATCCCACATGCCGCGGAGCGGCTGGGCCCGTGAGCCATGGCCGCTGAGCCTGCATGTCCGGAGCCTGTGCTCCACAACGGGAGAGGCCACGGCAGTGAGAGACCCACGTACCGCAAAAAAAAAAAAAAAAAATAGTAACGAGAGGCCACATCCTGCCACCCCTGCCCAGGACCTCCTAGGGCTGACAGCAGGGGCTGAACACCATCTCTTCAGTGGCGGGGGAGCTCCCGTCCCCCCTCAAGGTGCCGCCGTCGGCCCTCAGGCAAAGGCGTCTCTCCTGGAGACCAGCCCCACGGCGTCCTGAGGGAACGAGGGGGCATCGCTGAGCCCTCCCAGGGGGGTTCGTGGGGCTCTGCATCTGCGGAATGTGCCCTCGTCCATCCTCACAGCTTCCCACGCAGTCCCCACGCGGACCGCCCCCATCCCTTCTTCTGACCCGAGGCCGCTGCCTCAGCCCACGGCCACCATGGCCCCGGGGCGCCAGGCAGAGACGTCAGGAGACGGAGAGGGGCCCCGCGGCCCACAGCCCCGCCCGAGTCGGCTCAGGGTGCCAGCCGGAGTGGGCGGGGCGGGCGCCCACGGGCCCCCCGGTGCGGACTGCCAGGCCCCCTCGGCCCTCCAGGAGGGCCCCCCTTAACAGCTGGCAGAGCCGGGACCCCTGCTTTTCTAACCCGAGTCCAGCCCCGACGCTCCTGACACGGAGGCCCAGGGAGAACACCTCCGAGGGCCCAGCCTGGGCTGCCCGGGGTGCTGCGCAGGGTGGGCCGGGGGCTGCGGAGAGCGGCCCCCGGGCCTTCCTCCCCGTCCTCACCTCTGCTGGCCAGCGAGGGCCTCTGTCTCCACCGACCCAAATCCTCACCACCGGCCCCAGCAGACGACGCCTCGGTCTCTCAGCCCCCGGCCGGAAATCAGGACACGTCATATCCGGGACCCCTGCCCCGGGCCTCGCGAGAAAGACGGCAGGGGCAGAGCGGGCCGGAGGGGCCCGTCTAGGGCACCTGAGAGGGCCGCTCTCCTCCCTGTGGACCCTCGCCTTGCCGCCTGGTGGGGCCTGGGCTCGTTCCTCTGCTGCCCAATCCAGTCCCCACTAACAAGCCTCACCACATGTCCAGGAAGCCTGCCTGCATGTCCTCAGAGCGGCCAGCAAGCGTGCGGCGGAACCCCCCTGCAGTGGGCTTCTCATCCCTCTGGGTCCTCCCCTTACACCAGACAACACCTGGGGCTCCTCCCTCCCGTGAGCCCTCAGCCTAGCCTCGGGTCCCTCAGACTCCCGGCAGCGCCCGAAGCGCCACAGCTGACGGCCTGTGCTGGCGGCTTTCCAGGACCGCCGGCACAGGGGGGGCGAAGCCTCTGCAGTGGAGGCCTCTCCCTCCTTCCTCAGGGGCCTCACCCAGAAGCTTGGCAGAGCGTAGGAATCCTCTCTCTTCTGGTCTAAGTCTGCACACCTCAGAGACAACCTCCTGTCCTGCAGACTCCTGAGGTGCTAGTCCCCACACGCTGCATCCAGGGACCCTGCCTGGGGTGTCCCAGGGATGGCAGCAGGGGCAGGGCGGGGCCCGGGGTTCCTGCTCTTTCTGCGGGGCACTGACGGGATTCTCACTCTTTCTGCAGGGCGCTGACAGGATCCCTGCTCTGGGGTGGAAAAGCCACTCCGTCCTGGCTCAGAGTCCTCACCTTGACTCCGGCACTGCCTGGGCTGCTTCCCTCGTGGGCTCCAGAACAAGCCGATGCTCCCCGAGAACATCAAGGCAGAAGTGAGCGAACGTTATGTCAGCTACAACGTGCCACGGCTGCGGAGGGTTGACAGTAGAGGCAGGCAAGCTACCCTCCCGCTCTGAGATTGTAGGCATACCCGCAGACTTGTCCGAGGTAGTATTTATATTTACTCCCGACAGGGCTTGTATGGGCCCTCCCTCTTGCTGACCTGATGATGCGTCCCTCGGTCCAAGGTCCCCATTTCCCTGAGACCGCCCCCTCCAAAGAGGACGTGGGGGAGGGGTGCTCTGCCCGACTGGGCGGCCCCGGACGGCCTGTGCTGGTTGTGTGGGCGGCTTCCTGTGGGTCCTGCACTGTCTGGGAAGGGGGTCGCCCCAGTCTTGCCTCAAGATCCTTCTCTGGATGCCTGGCAGGGCCTGGGCCCCCTCCCCTCTCCTCACATGAAACAGGGCCCCTCAGAGCAAGGTCCTCACCTCTCTCTGATGCCCGAATGGGAAGTCAGCGGACCCCACATCTAGCCACCATGCTTTAGGACCTCCCAGGGCTGAAAGCAAGTAAAGGGCTGTGTTCTGTGGTACCTCCTCTGTCTGCAGCAGGCATCTATTTTTTTAAATGAATTTATTTATTTATTTGTTGGCTGTGCTGGGTCTTCATTGCTGTATGTGGGCTTTCTCTAGTTGCGGCGAGCGGGGGCTTCTCTTCATTGCGGTGCGTGGGCTTCTCATCGCAGTGGCTTCTCTTGTTGTGGAGCACGGGCTCTAGGCACACGGACTTTGGTAGTTGTGGCACTCGGGCTCAGCAGTTGTGGTTCATGGACTCTAGAGCGCAGGCTCAGTTGTTGTGGCTCACGGGCTTAGTTGCTCCGCAGCATGTGGGATCTTCCTGGACCAGGGCACGAACCCGTGTCCCCTGCATTGGCAGGCGGATTCTTAACCACTGCACCACCAGGGAAGCCCCTGACTTTGTTTTTTTTAAGATGATATAATTTTATTTTTCCTCTTGTACCCACAGAATGATCCAGGTAAGTGAGAATCTGAAGAATGTCCTAATGTGAGCATCTTATCAAAGATCGGATGCTAGATAGAACAGAATTAAGTGCTATAATTTTTCTACTCATTTGGAGAGTAAGCCAAATGGAGGCATATTAGGGTGCAGGGTGTGATAGGTTTGGAGGGTTAACAGAAAATGGTGATTTCTCCAGTGTTGCCTTTTCCCCAGTGCACTCCACTCTTAAGGGCAGAACATTCTTTCTAAAAGGCAGCTCTTACCAGCTCTAACCTTGACTCAGAAATCAACCTTCTTAGTCTGGTGAGATAAGCCTCAGGAAGCCATAATGCCAAACAAAATGAGCTTCTCACCAGACCCTGAGTGCACATTGTCCTTCAAGGATCAGCTCAGATGCCACTACCTCCCTCTCCATTCTCCAAACCATATTCCCTCTTTACCCACATGTACTGGCAGTACTTTGCCCTTCTATTGCCAACTACAGTTTGCCCAGGATTGGCATGATTTAAGTATATGTGAGTCTTCCCTTCTAGACTGTACATTCCAGAATTAAGTGCACATACTGACACATGAAATGTACTCAAGAGTAGAAGTAAACTGAGATGGGGGCACCAAAGATTGCCTTCAGCATCAGAATACCCATGCCCCTCTTCACCATAGGAATCATAATGCTAGAAGTCTGGATGGCACAATGGTAGCCAAAGGTGACTGACTACTGCAGGCCAACTGAGGACAAGATGACTTGAGGATGACCATATCCTGGCTTCTGTCACTAACTGGTATTTTATTAGAAACAAGTAATTCTTAAAAGTTGCATCCATTTGTTGTTCCAGCTTTTGAACACTTCATTCCCAAATTTCTCTCTATACTAAAATGTGGCATCTTCTTTTCCACTTGGAGCATCTTGTGAAAAAATATGCTCTTTTCTCTCTCAAGTTCACTTTCTGTAGTATACTTACATAATTATACTCAATACATTTCACTTGAGTGTACTTCTCTCTCTTATTTATTTCTGATATTTTGTGGAAAATTACTTAACTGATGAAACACTCTATTTCCAAGTATATCTTTAGGCAAAAGAGGAAGGAATGGATTTACAGACAGTGCATAAACCCAACATTATGAATATCTCCCAGCAAACTGATATTTACAACAAGCAGGCAATTTTTGCCATACTTACAAGAAGACATAAAATTTTCTGGCATCCGTAACACATCATATAGACAACAGAAAGGAACTTCAGGCAGTTATTTCCTCATGGCAAAAGGACAAAACAACAAACCAAAAAACCTGCTGGGATATCAAAGTAGTTACACCAGGATAGAATATTAATTTCAAATATAGTTTATATGTTACAATTGTCAAAATAATAGAAGGATTCTTTCAGTAAATACTAAAGAATTACCCTGTAGTCTAGGCTACTTTTACTCTTCCACATTATTTTTGCTATTTTAAAGATAACCCTTTAAATTGTAAATGTTTATTATAGAAAATATGAAAAATGAAAACAACATGTAAAGAAAATAAATTCACCTGTAATATACCACCCAGGGATAAGGGACTTGAAAATACTGATAAACAGTTGCACCTCGAAATGGGTTGAACTGCATGGGTCACTTATATGTGGATTTTTTTCATTCAATATGTATAGTACTAACCATCCACAGTTGGATGAATCTGCAGATGTGGACTGTAAAGTTATAAGCAGATTTTCAACTGAGTGGAGGGTCAGTCCCTTTAACTCCCATGTTATTCAAGAGTCAACTGTACTTCTTCTCAGTCTTTTTTTAATGCAAATACAGAAGACCTCTTATTTATTGTAAGCAGTCTAAAAAGTCAGTTAAAACAGGAATTAAAAATTATACTAAATATTTTTAATAGACTTTATTTTTTGGAGCATACAGTGTGTAGTCTTTTCAGATTGGCTTCTCTCACTTAGTAATGTGCACTTCCAGCAAGATTCCACCATCTCTTTTCATGGCTTGATAGGTCAGTCCTTTTAAGCTCTGAATAATATTCTACTGTCTGGAAGTACCGCCGTTTATTTATCCACTCACTTACTGAAGGACATCTTGGTTGATTGCAGGTTTTGGCAATTATGAACAGAGCTGCTATAAACATCCATGTGCAGGTTTTTGCATGGACATCAGTTTTCAACTTTTTTGGAAAATACTAAGGAGTATGATTCCTGGATCTTATGTTTAGTTTGGTAAGAAACTGCCAAACAATCTTCCCAAGTAGCTGTATTATGTTGCTTTCCCACCGGCAATGAATGAGAGTTCCTATTACTCCACATCCTCATCAGCATTTGGCATTGTCAATGTTCTGGATTTTGGCTATTCTAATACTTGTGTAGTGGTATCTCATTGTGGTTTTAATTTGCGATTCCCTAATGATATATGTTGTTGAGCATCTTTTCATATGCTTATTCACCATCTATATATCTTCTTTCATGAGGTGTCTCTTCAGGTCTCTTGCCCATTTTTTAATTGGGGTGTTGTTTTCTTACTGTTGCGTTTTAAGAGTTCTTTGTACACTTTGAGTTATATATTGGGTTACAGTCCTTTATCAGATATGTCTTTTGCAGTATTTTCTGCCAGTCTGTGGTTTGTCTTATTCTCTTGACAGCATCTTTTGCAGGGCAGAGGTTTATAATTCTAATGAAGTTCAAGTTATCAATTAATTCTTTCATGGATCATGACTTTGGTGTAGTATCTAAAATGTCATTGTCATATCCAAGGTCTTCTAGGTTTTCTATGTTGACAAACTGATTCTAAAGTCAATGTCCACAAAATAATTTCCTGTGATTTTAACTGGGACTGCTTTGAATCTATAAAACAAGTTGGAAAGAACTGACATCTTGACAATATTGATTCTTCCTATCCATGTATATGGAATATCTCCATAAATCTTTGATTTCTTTCATTAGAGTTTTGTAGTTGTTTTCCATATTTTTAACATAAAACATGAAAGTGTACATTCCTTAACCAGTCCTGTCATGTGAAGCCAAGGTCTTCTCTTGAGATGTATCCAGAGTTCTGTTCATCTTTCTTATGAAATACATACTCATAGTGAATACACTATAATTTCTAGTTACATTTTGTTTGAATTGGAGCAATAACTTTAAAAAATGCCTGCCAAACAGTCTGAGGGAGGCCTTCTAATTTTTATAGTATTTTTACAAATCTTTTAATTTTCTTGCTCATACCTAATTAATACAGATTTATTTTAGAGGCTCACCTTTATTGTGTCTTTCCAAGGCTTTTATCTGGGCATTCCTACAAGAAAAAAATCTTTCTTTTACAGTTATATCTCATTGGTTTTCTTGACATTTCATTAAATAGTTATGATACCAAGCTTAATTAGCATATAAAAAGATTGTGAGCATACAAATGATTCTTGATAAGCATACACCTCAATCAGTAGGAAAAGGGCCACATAGGCGCATAGGGAGATGCCTACCAGCTATGAACTTTACATGTTGCAAGTATTACATGTATCATAGAGGAACCAGAAACCACTCAGCAGTCAGCTTACAGAACCCCTACTGTTTGGGAGTTTTTCTGTTTGTTTGTTTGTTTTATGAAACAGAAAAATCACAAAGGAAAAAGGAACAAAAAACAACTTAATCATACTTTAGAAACTGTCAATAGAATACGTTTAAAAAATAGAATTTTAAAGGTTTTTTGGGGGGAGGGCATTGTGATGTTTACAGTGTGTTTGACATAAATTTTGCAGTTTGTTCTGTAATTATGAAATATTTTATGTAGATTTTTTGATGATGGCCATTTTGACCGGAGTGAAGTGATAACCTCATGGTAGTTTTGATTTGCATTTCTCTAATAATTAGCTATGTTGAGTGTTTTTTCATGTGCCTGTTGGCCATCTGTATGTTTTCTTTGGAGAAATGACTATTTAGATCTTCTGCCCATTTTTTGATTGGGTATAAGAGAACTACAAAGGACAGTGCAGAAACTTGCAACTAGTAGCAACTAAACTGTTACCACCGTTAGGCCCAAAGGGATAAGAAAAGGAGAGATGCCTGGAAACCAAAGAATAATCATGTAGAATTGGCCTCTTTGAAAGTAGCAGAGACCTCTGGTCAAGGGACATAGTCAGTTTGAGGTGACCTCATGGAGAGGGAGCCAGAACAATACTCTCTAGTCTCTTTCTGATCTCCTACTGGCTTTCCCATTGTCCAAACCCATCCTGAAGCCACAGAACATGGAGAACCCACCGATGAGGTCGATACAGGTCAGCCTCCCCTGGCAGAGATCAGAGTGGAGAAAAGAGTTAACTGAAGGGGTAGATACCAGTTATTCAGCTTTCTCATCCCATCCCACTCTCCTCCTTCCCTCCCTCCACAGAGGTATCACTAATCTGAATTTGGAGTTCAATAGTTCCATTCAAATCTGTGTACTTTTGCTATACTTGTATATATCCATATGCACTACAGAGTATTGTTTAGTCTGGTAGTTATTAGAGTTATTCACCAAATACTTGGAGTGATCTTACCCTCAAAGCACATGGTAAGATTATCCTTTCCAGTCCCCTTAAAGTTCAGTGTAGCTATGTGACTTGTTCTGGACAATGAAATATGAGTGAAAGTGAAATGTGCCACTTTCAGGAGAAGCTTTAAGAACTACCATGCAAGTCACTTTATCTGCTTCCCATTGGTAAAGTGATCAGTGAAGCATGTGATAAAATGAAGCTTATATTAGCCTGCGACTCTGAATTACTCATGAACAGAGGCCCACAGTAATCTATGCTGGCCATATCATGGCTGTAAGTCACTAAGATTTGGGAGTGTTTCTTAAAGCAGCATAACCTAGCTTATCCAAACAGATACATTTTGCATAGTTTTAAACTTTGTATAAATGGTATCCTACCATATTTATCATGCAACATTTTTTAACATCTTTATTGGAGTATAATTGCTTTACAATGTTGTGTTAGTTTCTGCTGTATAACAAAGTGAATCAGCTATACGTATACATATATCCCCATATCCCCTCCCTCTTGTGTCTACCTCCCACCCTCCCTACCCCACCCCTCTAGGTGGTCACAAAGCACTGAGCTGATTTCCCTGTGCTATGCAGCTGCTTCCCACTAGCTATCTATTTTACATTTGGTAGTGTATATACATCAATGCTACTCTCTCACTTCGTCCCAGCTTACCCTTCCCCCTCCCCGTGTCCTCAAGTCCATTCTCTACGTCTGCGTCTTTATTCCTGTCCTGCCCCTAGGTTCATCAGCAACTTTTTGCTTGACAGTTGTGAGATGCACCCATGCTAATGGATGGAGCATATACAAATATATATAATTTATTTATCTGTTCTCCCATTGATAGAACACTTAAGATACTTACAATTTTTCTATCACTAATAATGAACATCCTGGTACATGCCATCTGTGCAGATGTGCAAGAATTTCTCTAGGGGATACACTCGGGGGAGGAACAATGTGCTTTTAAGCTTTTCTAAAAAAGTAACAGGTTCGGAGGAGACTTTGATCATTATGAACCGTAGTTTCCATCAAAACAGTTTTCAGAAATGTTTGTCCCTCAGGAGTGTGAAAACTGCCTTTCTCAAAACACTAAAATATAATATTCAGGAAAATTCTGTTTTAAAATTGGCCTGACCTTGAAAATACCAAAGTCATCCTTAAAAATGAAAGAGACCCACCTTAGAGAACAAATGGTTACACAAAATAACACCAATTACACTTTAAAAAATCTCTCAGGATAAAAGGCAAATTGAGATAAAGGAAAAAAATAGTATAATTTGGAGTCGGTTCTTGAAGAATTTCCTTCTTATAGATGTAATGAGAAATAAAAGAACATAATCAGTCACTAACTGATTAAAAGCATTATCAGCAAAGGCAACTGGTGAATAAACAATGAGCTGCCAGTCATAGGTCAGAGACTGATAATCCAGAATTATCCATATTATCTTTTCCATTCTCAGTCTAGGTTACTAATATCAAACAATCAATCACTGTAAGAAAAGAACAATCTGAACAACGGGATTGGTCCCCCCCACCCCCACCCCCACCCCACTCCTGACCAAAGGTGCTGAGAAACAGAGAAACTAGTGACAGTCTAGTTTGTTTTTTAAAATCTGGAGTCTGTAACAATATGAAACTATTAAGAGCTGTTCTCTAAGCAGTTGGATTGTGGATGCTTTTAATTTGTTTTTTATGTATACATATATCTAATTTTCTACAAAATTAAATATTAAAAACACATTAAGGACTTCCCTGGTAGTCCAGTGGTGAAGAATTCGCCTTCCAATGCAGGGGACGCAGGTTCAATCCCTGGTCAGGGAACTGAGATCCCACGTGCCGCGGGGCAACTAAACCCGTGTGCCACAACTAAAGAGAAGCCCACAACAAGGAGCCCGCACACGCAACGAAGACCCAGCGCAGCCAAAAAAAAGTGCACATTATATATTACATTTACATTACTTACATTAAAAATTTGTTAATGGCTGGAGAAAAACAAAAACTTGTTTTTACCTCCACATCAGCACTGCTCAACTGCCAGTTTCTTGACTTTCAGTGTAGGGCTTTTGAGTTGTCTTCATGCCTTCAGATCCAGGCCATTGGGATGTGCTCACCTCCAGAGGCTAGTGTGCTAATAAGAGGAGAATCCAAAAAAGAACCTTCGATAGACAGTGGGAAGCAGCCGCATAGCACAGGGAGATCAGCTCAGTGCTTTGTGACCCCCTGGAGGGGTGGGATAGGGAGGGTGGGAGGGAGGGAGGCGCAAGAGGGAAAGGATGTGGGAACAGATGTATATGTATGACTGATTCACATTGTTATAAAGCAGAAGCTAATAATAATAAAAAATAATAATAATACAAGGAGCATTGGCCTAAAGATACATATAAATCTGCAATAGTGGAGTATTAACTGGTGTTCATAAAAAAAAAAAGAACCTTCTTTCCTAATGTCCAGAAACTCTTCTCCCTCCCTCTAGGCCTTTCTGAAGCCCAGAATAACAAAGCTTGTTGAGAAAGGTACAAACTGGCCCAGAGCAGAGGAGTGGCTCGTATCACAGAGCAAGAGTGCCCATCCAAGCTCTAAGGTCCTGTTTCACCTGCACACCATTTTCATACCAGTTCCCCCTACTCCTCCACAACACTTCACCCCATCCAAAGATCTTGTACCCATTCATTCTTAAAAGACTTTAGAGATAGGAAAACTCACAGTCAAGTTCCTTCATTTTACAGATGGAGATATTTTGAGCGAGGGAAAGCATCTTCTCCAAGGTCACACAACTGTACAGTAAATGTTAGATCTGACACAAGACCCATGTAATAGGTAAAGTGTTAGAAAACTGGATTCTGTAATGTGATAGACACGGGTTCAAATCCCAGCTTTTCACTCCCTGAACCTTTGCTTGCTCAGTTGTAAATGGAGCAACCTAAGGTTGAACTGAGGACAAATGAGATCGTACGGGTACATGCTTTAGTGTACAGTGCCTGGCACATGGTACGCACCAAACAAATGACAGTTGCATTATTATTATTATTTCCATTAGAGCTTACGGAAAAGCCAGAACGGACTTTTTGGCCAACCCAATACTAGCACCTATACTAACACATACACCAGTACTATTATATTGTGATGTACATTTGCTGCTTTTAAAGCTACATCAGCTTCCTCTAGACTCTTGCTTTAAGTAGCCCTTTTCTAAGATGACCTCACATCTTTGAAGTTTTTTGGTCACTCTGGCCAAATTAAATATCACTCATTAACCTTAAGTGCCTTGTGCAAGACCTGTCAATTTGCAGCTGACATACTGACACTTGCTCTAATTTCAGTTGTGATGCACCCACTGCAGTTCTTCTTTTTTAAAGCATTTCATTTGTAGTCACTTGAGTACATTGTGATGCCCTGTGATTTTTAAAATCAAATAAATAATTGCTCAATTTCCTCCTGAGCTTTGATGAAATGTCAAAATCACTACAGAAATTGATGAGAATTTGTGAAGGTCTGGTCAATAGCCCACTGCATCACCATTACTATCATTCCTAGTCAAACTCTAGGTGATTTAAAGAGCACATTTTGACCCAAATTCAGGTTTTAATTATAATAATTGGAATACAATGATACATTGACTGTTTATTTTTGTTTGGGATTAATTTGGATGGCACAGTCAGTACTAAATTAGAACCAGGAGAACGTGGAGGGGGCAAATACCCAGATAATTTTAAAGTGAGTGCTTGTCCAATAACTTTGACCTCTTCTCTAAAGTATTCTGTGCAGAGTGATGAAAAAGTATCACATTTTAGGACTGAAATTGGTCACCCTCTTTTCCCCTTGCTGGGTTTCCTTCTGATCAGAATTCTAGCTCACCATGACATGTACAAAAAGTGGGCCATAGCAGAAAGGGAAAAGACCAGCCCAACAGAGACCCTGGAAAATCCACAATTTCAAAAATTAAGAATTGGCTTCATTGAAATGGAGAAATCCCAAACCACGCATCACTCTGGGCAGGTACCATACTCTAACTACACTCGCTGTTATACTGAAAGATAAAATAATGCTGTCAAAGGTGCAGATGGAACCGGCTGTAAAGTAGAGAATCAATAATGTCACTCCCAGAAGACCTACGTAGTTTACAAAGTCAAATCTCTTCTACAACCAGAACTGCATGAACTACCTAGACTAAAGTACCTTTTTGATAGTGCCCAGATTACAAAAGGTCTAATCACACAGTGAAAAGAGCCACAGACTGCAAACCTGCAGACTTGTGTAATAGTTGCAACAACTCCACTAACTGTATGGCCTTGGGAAAGTCACTGTTCCTCCCGAAATCTCAGTCCTGTGGCAATATAAAAATGGAGGTACACCATGGATAATAATGTATGTGAAAATGTTTTAGCAACTATGAAGCACTATGTTAATGTAATTGATAATTATAAAACAATAACTGCTCTAAATATTTATTATACACGCAGCACTGTAAGGAGATAAGAAAAAACTTTAAAGTTGATCTTTATCCTCAAGGTGCTTACAATCACATTGGGGAGACAAAAGTGCTAATGTCAATGAAACAACTAAACTTCAATACTAGACAGCATGTAGCTGCTCAGTGCCTTGAGTTTCCAAAACACATTTGTAAGAATCATCTCATTTAACCCTCCTAACAACCGTATGAGGCAGGTAGAATTATTACTACTATACCCATTTAACAGACAGGAATCAGAGTAAGTGAGTTACTTGCCCAGTGGGGCCACATGGGCACAAAGCAAAATCTATGTCTTTGAACTCCTGATAAAGTACACTTTCTTGAGTCATAACCTTCAGTCTGCTTATTAAGCTAGGTTAAGTAGTGTGGGCCCTATAACTTCTGTAGAAGTTCAGAGAAGGGATGAATGGTCCATGAATAAGAAATAACAAAGGTCTGAGAAGTCTTTATGGAGGCACTCCCAAAAGCTAGGTAGGATTTCAGTAGGCTGAGAAGCTATGAGAAAGCATTCATATTAAATTCCGGGCTTTTCAAGCTACACACCTGAGGCCCTTCAGAATTTTATACGGCTCCATTTCCACCCTGACTCTGAGAATCACTGCATTGTGAACCATCATTACTAAGAGGAATCTTCTACCTCAGGTCTGTTAAAGTACAAAAAGGCAAACCACCTAATCAGAGTCTAACTCCCTTGTCTGTCTCTCTCACACGTTTATCCTTCCCCACAAAATAGGTTCAATGCCCTTTTCCTGTAAGCCTGAACTTGTACATTTTACAACAGTAAAAACAACATTATTTCATTGAAAAAATATTAATATAAAGACAAATAAGCATTAGTGACAGATCCTTCTGAGAAATTATTTATGCAGTTATTAAGTTAATGAAACCAAATGACCTAATTTAATCACATAGCCTTCAACTCTTGACATTCCAGAATCTCTCCTTACAGATTGATGATAAGCTAACTGGAAAGGGAAAGAATATTAACAACACTATAAAAATTCAAATATTCCTTCAGTTCCCCAACTAAATTTTGATGAACACAGCAATTGCATTTCAACTGGAGAGCAAAAGGCTATAGCTTTGTTCCCAGGGGCTGTGCCCAAGATAGTTGGCAAAATGCACATCCATGTCATGAACATTGCAGGAAAATTCCCATAATGCCTCATTGCCAGGGCTATCCAGGCCATACCTGCCTATACCACCAGAAAGTCAGCCCACCTAAATTTGAGGTAGTTTAGGGTGAAGCATAGTGCTAGAGGGCTTGGATTACCAACAGAGTTTTACAGAACCCTTGGACTGCTTTGAAGTGCTTCAAGGGTACAAATATTTTGGATTGAATTTAATTTTAGAAAAGCACTCTAAATTCTTTGTTAAACTATAGTAAACGTAATAAGCTCACTCAAATGTACCATGTTTGAGCACATTGAAAGCCATAAATGTGTTTCCTTATGTAGTACAGAACAGGTTTTGGGGGCAGATCTCAGAATATAACTCTTCCTGTCACATCTAGCATGGATTTGAACTTCTTGGACATATATCACTGATTGAAGAAATTATAGGTTTCCACTCACCATTTTATTTCAGGCCTGTGTGGGTTCACTCACACAAAATTGTACAAATAAGAAGCGGATCATAGAACACATGTACTGGACCCAATGAAATGCAAGACAAGGCACAGTCACGTCATCAGTGCTTGGTCTCACTTTCCGCATGGTAGTCAGTTGTGCAACTACAAAGGTACACATAACATGTTACATTATGAAAGTATTATCATACTATAAAGTGCTGCAGCAGGTTTTCCATGGGGGCTTCTTGTCAGACTTTTATATTAATGGTACGGCATGGCAGTTAACAGTTAGATGTTGTTAGTGATTCAAATTTAAAATAAAGATATCCTTTCCTAATCCTCAGGATCAGTCGAGTTTAAGCATACTGAGATGGCTGGCACACAATTTAACACCTGTTACCATTTTCAACTATTACACTTCTTAGGATTCATCTGGATTTTCTCAATACTGGGCATTCAAAACAAAATTCCTTAATAAATTGGATGGTGAGACTGTCACATGATGGCCACTATCATCCAGGCACATGATGTCTAATTTCTGTGTCCATCCAAACAACTGTCATCATTCTCTGTGACTGACATAATAAATCCTATAACATTGAATTTATAAAATATTTATAATGTGTTGATAACTGAAGTTTTTGTTTCCATATCCAAGTGAAAAAAAATTTGTTTGAAAACAAAGTGTTCTGCTGTTTGAAGGAAGGAAAGAGAAAAGGAAGGAGGAAAAGGAGGAAAAAAGGGAGAAGAGGGGTGGTGGTAGGGAAGAGACTTGAAAATCACTGGCCAAGTTATAATATTGGCCCAGGAGACGAGAGCCATGAATTCTAGATGATTCTGTCATGGACATGCTGTGTTCCCTTGAGCATTTAAGTCCTTTTCCCTCAAAGCCTGAGTTTCCAATCTGTTAAACTCATGCATTCAACAAAGATTTACTTAGTACTTCTCTGAACTCAAAGCTCTGCCTGATGCTGGAGGTGCAGTGGTAGGAGAACAGGTATGGCCCTGCCCTCATAGCTCTTATCATCAGGGGAAAGAGAGAAAATAACCAGGTTAAATAAGCACAGTAGCAATAAGAGTACCTGCCTCATCGGGCTATTATTGTGAGGACCAAATAAGGTGATTCTTGCAAATGTGATTTGAAAACTCAAAGTGCTGGTCAACTACATACTGTCTAGTATTGAATTTTAGTTGTTTCATTGACATTAGCATGTTTGTCTCCCTGATATGATTATAAATACCTTGAGGATAGAGATCAATTTTAATGCTTTTTCCTTATCTCATATTTAGAGCATTTATTGTTTTAGTATAAGTTGACCAGTTTCCCCATTTTGGTCTCCTTGCATTTCCTGGAAAACACCATACTCCTTCCTGCCTTTGAGTTTCTGGTCATGGTGTTTCCAAAGCCTGGAATTCTGTTTCTCACTCCCCCCACCCTCGCCTTCACATGGCTTGCTCCTCCTTATCCTTTAGATTTCAGCATAAATGTTGCCTCTTTAGTAAGGACTGCCGTCTCATCCATAAGTAGGTGTTCCCTTTGATTGTCCACCAAGTCTGTCTCTTGGACTATAGTTCAAGTCTCATTTAATTTCTTCTCTATTCTTTTAACCTTTAGCTCAGCTGCTTTGAGTCTACCCTGCACACATGTGATTCAGCCAGAGATGCAGAGGCTGTAATTGCCCAGACTCTGTACTCTAATTATTTAGGCTGGAAAGACTACAGGTTTTCAGTCTGAGTTCTAGCCACTTTATGGTGCTGCATTCAGCCTGCTCTTGGGCTGAAACCTGAGAATGGGACTCTCACCCCCCTTCCATTGCTTCTTCCAAGTGTCAACCCCTCCAACATGTCCCCCAGCCCCCCCACCTTTTGTTCACTTTCCTGTGCATTCAATATTTTCCAGAGTTTATAGTTGTTATGGAGAGCCAGGCACAGTAGGAAGTACTCAGACTTACTAGAAATAGAACTCCCAGAGTGATCCTTTTAGACACAAATCAAGCCATGTAATACCTCTGCTCAAAACCCTGCAATAGCTCCCCAAATTATTCAGAATAAAAGCCAAGTGACCTATATAACTCTATATAATCTGGCCCTCTCGATTACTACTCTGCCTTCATCTCCTTTTACTCTCCCCTTTATTCAATCCATTTCATCCTCATTGATTTTTGTTGTTCCTTCATGATATCAGGCATTTTCTTTATTTCTTTTCCCCTGCCTATAGCAGTTACCCCAGATACCCAGAAGGCAGACTCTCTCACTACTTTAAACCTTAGCTCAAATTGTCACCTTTTCATTACTTTCCACCCCTAACCTTCATTGCTCCCATTCCCCTTCCCCTCTTCACCTTTTGTTTTCTTTGTAGCACGATATCACCTCCTGACATACTATTTATTATTTATTATGTTTATCGTCTATTGTTTGTCTCAACTCACCTTTCTATAAGCTACATGAAGGCAGAAATCTTTGTCTTTTTTTCTTGACTCCTGCATCTCCAGCATCTAGAGGAAATCTACCTTGAAAAATAGCTATCAGTATACATTTGTCAAGTAACTAAGTGGGTGAATACATGAATAAATAATACATTTTTTATGTGGGGAAGCTACACACATTTCAGGGAAGCAACTGTTGAACAAATTATTTGGGGGGATCTTCATTAGGATCTTCAAACACTGGGGACATAGTTTGACCTTCTTTTGTTCTTAAGGATGAATTTACCTTTTGGAAACTACCCAAAGTCTTTCAGAGCCAAGCATAGTCAAAGAGAAGGTGAATAAACCAGACATTATGTTTTTAGGTTAAAAAAATAAATTACGATATTACAAGACTACGTTTAATTCTTTAGCTCATAGGCATTCTATGAAGCAGTTCTCAGGAAGGAATTCCAAAAATATTTCATTTGCCTGCTGCATATTTTGAATTAGAACAGTTTTGAAGTTAACCTTTCTGATTTTTTAATTTAAGTACCATAATTGTCCATTGCAACACCTCTGAGATAAATGTTTTCACCGAATTTAGATAGTCTATCAAAATCCAGCTCTTGATTTCCATCAGATGTGAGCACCCATTTATGATAAAAACCCTCCAGAAAGTAGGCATGGATAGAGCACTTTCACCTTAGTGTGCTTTCAGAAAGTGTAGGGCTACTGAGGCTGGTGGAGCTGGAAAAGACAGCTGGATCGGAAAAGTCTTGATTCCATTGACGTTGATGGTTAGTGACATAGTTGTTGTAGCTCAGTAATGGGTAAGTAAAGCTTATTTAGGGTTAACATTAAAGGAAATTGTTGAGTTTGGATTTTTTCTTGCTTCTGGTATACTCTTTTTTTTCTTTTAGTGCAACGTGGCTTGTGGTATCTTAATTGCCTGACCAGGAAATGAACCTGGGTCCACGGAAGTGAAAACACTGAGTCCTAACGACTGAACCGCCAGGGAATTCCCTGGCTTCTGGTATTCTTTTTTTTTTAACATCTTTATTGGAGTATAATTGCTTTACAATGGTGTGTTAGTTTATGCTGTATAACAAAGTGAATCAGCAATACATATACATATATCCCCATATCTCCTCCCTCTTGTGTCTGCCTCCCACCCTCCCTATCCCACCCCTGTAGATGTTCACAAAGCACGGAGCTGATCTCCCTGTGCTATGTGCCTGCTTCCCACTACCTATCTATTTGACATTTGGTAGTGTATATATTTCCATGCCACTCTCTCACTTCATCCCAGCTTACCCTTCACCCTCCCCACGTCCTCAAGTCCATTCTCTACATCTGTGTCTTTATTCCTGTCCTGCCCCTAGGTTCTTCAGAACCTTTTTTTCTTTTTTTAGATTCCATATATATATGTGTTAGCATATGGTATTTATTTTTCTCTTTCTGACTTACTTCACTCTGTATGACAGACTATAGGTCCATCCACCTCACTACAAATAACTCAATTTCGTGTTTTTTTATGGCGGAGTAATATTCCATTGTATATATTGCCACATCTTTATCCGTTCATCTGTCGATGTACACTTAGGTTGCTTCCTTGTCCTGGCTATTGTAAATAGTGCTGCAATGAACATTATGGTACATGACTCTTTTTGAATTATGGTTTTCTCAGGGTATATGCCCAGTGGTGGGATTGCTGGGTCATATGGTAGTTCTATTTTTAGATTTTTAAGGAACCTCCATACTGTTCTCCATAGTGGTTGTATCAATTTACATTCCCACCAACAGTGCAAGAGGGTTCCCTTTTCTCCACACCTCTCTAGCATTTATTGTTTGTAGATTTTTTGATGATGGCCATTCTGACTAGTGTGAGATTATATCTCATTGTAGTTTTGATTTGCATGTCTCTAATGATTAATGATGAGCATTCTTTCATGTGTTTGTTGGCAATCTGTATATCTTCTTTGGAGAAATGTCTATTTAGGTCTTTTGCCCATTTTTGGGTTGCTTTCTTTGTTTTTTTCATATTGAGCTGCATGAGCTGCTTGTAAATTTTGGAGATTAATCCTTTGTCAGTTGCTTCATTTGCAAATATTTTCTCCCATTCTGAGGATTGTCTTTTCATTTTGTTTACGGTTTCCTTTGCTGTGCAAAAGCTTTTAAGTTTCATTAGGTCCCATTTGTTTATTTTTGCTTTTATTTCCATTTCTCTAGGAGGTGGATCAAAAAGGATCTTGCTGTGATTTATGCCATAGAGTGTTCTGCCTATGTTTTCCTCTAAGAGTTTGATAGTGTCTGGCCTTACATTTAGGTCTCTAATTCATTTTGAGTTTATTTTTGTGTATGGTGTTAGGGGGTATTCTAATTTCATTTTTTACATGTAGCTGTCCAGTTTTCCCAGCACCAATTATTGTCTTTTCACCATTCTATACTCTTGCCTCCTTTATCAAAGATAAGGTGACCATATGTACATGGGTTTATCTCTGGGCTTTCTATCCTGTTCCATTGATCTATATTTCTGTTTTTGTGCCAATACCATACTGTCTTTATTACTGTAGCTTTGTAGTATAGTCTGAAGTCAGGGAGCCTGATTCCTCCAGCTCCATTTTTCTTTCTCAAGATTGCTTTGGTGATTTGGGGTCTTTTGTGTTTCCATACAAATTGTGAAATTTTTTGTTCTAGTTCTGTGAAAACTGCCATTGGTAGCTTCATAAGGATTGCATTGAATCTGTCAATTGCTTTAAATAGTATAGTCACTTTCACAATGTTGATTCTTCCAATAAAAGAACATGGTATGTCGCTCCTTCTGTTTGTATCATCTTTAATTTCTTTCATCAGTGTCTTATAGTTTTCTGCATACAGGTGTTTTGTGTCCTTCAGTAGGTTTATTTCTAGGTATTTTATTCTTTTTGTTGCAATGGTAAATGGGAGCGTTTCCTGAATTTCTCTTTCATGTTTTTCATCATTAGTGTATAGGAATGCAAGAGATTTCTGTGCATTAATTTTGTATCCTGCTACTTTACCAAATTCATTCATTAGCTCTAGTAGTTTTCTGGTAGCATTTTTAGGATTCTCTATGTATAATATCATGTCATCTGCAAGCAGTGACAGTTTTACTTCTTCTTTTCTGATTTGGATTCCTTTTCTTTCTTTTTCTTATCTGATCACTGTGGCTAAAACTTCCAAAGCTATGTTGAATAATAGCGGTGAGAGTGCAAAACCTTGTCTTGTTCCTGATCTTAGTGGAAATGGTTTCAGGTTTTCACCATTGAGAATGATGTTGGCTGTGGGTTTGTCATATATGGTCTTTATTATGTTGAGGTAAGTCCCCTGTATGCCTACTTTCTGGAGGGTTTTTATCATAAATGGGTGTTGAAGTTTCTTGAAAACTTTTTCTGCATCTATTGAGATGATCATATGGTTTTTCTCCTTCAGTTTGTTAATATGGTGTATCACATTGATTGATTTGCATATATTGAAGAATCCTGGCATTCCTGGAATAAACCCACTTGATCATGGTGTATGATCCTTTTAATGTGCTGTTGGATTCTGTTTGCTAGTAGTTTGTTGAGGATTTTTGCATCTATGTTCACCAGTGATATTGGCCTGTAGTGTTCTTTCTTTGTGACATTCTTGTCAGGTTTTGGTTTCAGGGTGATGGTGGCCTCGTAGAATGAGTTTGGGAGTGTTCCTCCCTCTGCTATATTTTGGAAGAGTTTGAGAAGGATAGGTGTTAGCTCTTCTCTAAATGTTTGATAGAATCCGCCTGTGAAGCCATCTGGCCCTGGGCTTTGTTTGTTGGAAGATTTTTAATCACAGTTTCAATTTCAGTGTTTGTGATTAGTCTGTTTATATTTTCTATTACTTCCTGGTTCAGTCTCGGAAGATTGTGCTTTTCTAAGAATCTGTGCATTTCTTCCAGGTTGTCCATTTTATTGGTATATATTTGATTGTAGTAATCTCTCATGATCCTTTGTATTTCTGCAGTGTCAGTTGTTACTTCTCCTTTTTCATTTCTAATTCTATTGTTTTGAGTCTTCTCCCTTTTTTCTTGATGAATCTGGCTAATAGTTTATCAATTTTGTTTATCTTCTCAAAGAACCAGCTTTTAGTTTTATTGATCTTTGTTATCTTTTCCTTCATTTATTTTTCATTTATTTCTGGTCTGATCTTTATGATTTATTTCCTTCTACTAACTTTGGGGTTTTCTTGTTCTTCTTTCTCTAATTGCTTTAGGTATAAGATTAGCTTGTTTATTTGAGATATTTCTTGTTTCTTGAGGTAGGATTGTATTGCTATAAACTTCCCTCTTAGAACTGCTTTTGCTGCATCCCACAGGATTTGGGTTGTCGTGTTTTCCTTCTCATTCATTTGTTTCTAGGTATCTTTTGATTTCCTCTTTGATTTCTTCAGTGATCTCTTGGTTATTTAGTAGTGTATTGTTTAGCCTCCATGTGTTTGTATTAGAATCTGCCTCCATGTGTAAAGATTTTTTTCTGTAATTGATATCTAGTCTCATAGCATTGTGGTCAGAAAAGATACTTGATACTATTTCAATTTTCTTAAATTTAGCAAGGCTTGATTTGTGACCCAAGATATGATTTATCCTGGAGAATATTCCATGAACACTTGAGAAGAAAGTGTATTCTGTTGTTTTTGGATGGAATGTCCTATAAATATCAATTAAGTCCATCTTGTTTCATGTATCATTTAAAGCTTGTGATTTCTTATTTATTTTCATTTTGCATGATGTGTCCATTGGTGAAAGTGGGGTGTTAAAGTCCCCTACTATGATTGTGGTACTGTCAATTTCCCCTTTTATGGCTGTTAGCATTTCCCTTATGTATTGAGGTGCTCCTATGTTGGGTGCATAAATATTTACAATTGTTATATCTTCTTCTTAGATCGATCCCTTGTTCATTATGTAGTGTCCTTCTTTGTCTCTTGTAATAGTCTTTATTTTAAAGTCTACCTTGTCTGATATGAGAATTGCTACTCCAGCTTTCTTTTGATTTCCATTTGCATGGAATATCTTTTTCCATGCCCTCACTTTCAGTCTGTATGTGTCCTTACGTCTGAAGTGGGTCTCTTGCAGAGAGCATATATATGGGTCATGTTTTTGTATCCATTCAGCCAGTCTGTGTCTTTTTGTTGGAGCATTTAATCGATTTACATTCAAGGTAGTTATTGATATGTATGTTCCTATTACCATTTTCTTAATTGCTTTGGGTTTGTTATTGTAGGTCTTTTCCTTCTCTTGTGTTTCTTGCCTAGAGAAGTTCCTTTAGCATTTGTTGTAAAGCTGGTTTGGTGGTGCCGAATTCTCTTAGCATTTGCTTGTCTGTAAAGGTTTTAATTTCTCTGTAGAATCTGAATGAGATCCTTGCTGGGTAGAGTAATCTTGGTTGTAGGTTTTTCCCATTCATCACTTTAAATATGTCCTGCCACTCCCTTCTGGCTTGAAGAGTTTCTGCTGAAAGATCAGCTGTTAACCTTATGGGGATTCCCTTGTGTGTTATATGTTGTTTTTCCCTTGCTGCTTTTAATATTTTTTCTTTGTATTTAATTTTTGATAGTTTTATTAATATGTGTCTTGGTGTTTTTCTCCTTGGACTTATCCTGTATGGGACACTCTGCGCTTCCTCGACTTGATTGACTATTTCCTTTCCCATATTAGGGAAGTTTTCAACTATAATCTCTTCAAGTATTTTCTCAGTCCGTTTTTTCTTCTCTTCTTCTAGGACCCCTATAATTCGAATGTTGGTGCATTTAATGTTGTCCCAGAGCTCTCTGAGACTGTCCTCAATTCTTTTCATTCTTTTTTTCTTTATTCCACTCTGTGGTAGTCATTTCCACTATTTTATGTTCCAGGTCACTTATCCGTTCTTCTGCCTCAGTTATTCTGCTCTTGATTCCTTCTAGAGAATTTTTAATTTCATTTATTTTATTGTTCATCATTGTTTGTTTGCTCTTTAGTTCTTCTATGTCCTTGTTAAACATTTCTTGTATTTTCTCCATTCTGTTTCCATGATTTTGGATCATCTTTACTATCATTACTCTGAATTCTTTTTCAGGTAGACTGCCTATTTCCTCTTCATTTGTTTGGTCTGGTGAGTTTTTACCTTGCTTCTTCATCTGCTATGTATTTCTCTGTCTTTTCATTTTGCTTAACTTACTGTGTTTGGGGTCTCCTTTCCACAGGCTGCAGGTTCCTGTTTCCCATTGTATTTGGTGTCTGCCCCCCGTGGGTAAGGTTGGTTCAGTGGTTTGTGTGGGCTTCCTTGTGGAGGGGATTTGTGCCTGTGTTCTGGTGTGTGAGGCTGGATCTTGTCTTTCTGGTGGGCAGGACCACGTCTGGTCTTGTGTTTTGGGGTGTCTGTGACCTTATTATGATTTTAGGCATCCTCTCTGCTAATGGGTGGGGTTGTGTTCCTGTCTTGCTTGTTGTTTGGCATAGGGTGTCCAGCACTGTAGCTTGCTGGTCATTGAGTGGAGCTGGGTCTTAGCATTGAGATGGAGATCTCTGGGAGAGCTTTCACCGTTTGATATTATGGGGGGCCAGAGGTCTCTGATGGAGCACTGTCCTGAGCTCGGCTCTCCCACCTCAGAGGCTCAAGCCTGACACCCAGCCAGAGCACCAAGACCCTGTCGGCCACACAGCTCAGAATAAAGGGAGAGAAAAAAAGGAAAAAACAAAAAAAAAACCAAAATAGAATAAAGTTATTAAAATAAAAAAATATTAAAAATTAAAAAGCAATTAAAAGCAAAAAGAAAGAAAGAAGAGAGCAACCAAACCAAAAGACCAATCCACCAATGATAACAAGCGCCACAATCTATACTAAAAAAAAAAAGGACAGAGAGGCCTAGGACAAATGGTAAAACCAAAGCTTTACAGACAAAGTCACACAAAGAAGCATACACATGCACACTCACAGAAAGAGAAAAAGGAAAAAAAATATATATATGTAAAATAAAGTAAGAGAGCAACCAAACCACTAAACAAATCTACCAGTAATAATAAGCTCTAAATACTAAACTAAGTTAAACATAAAACCAGAAACAAATTAGATGCAGAAAGCAAACCCCAAGTCTACAGTTGCTCCCAAAGTCCACCACATCAATTTTGAGATGATTCATTGTCTATTCAGTTATTCCAGAGATGCAGAGTACATCAAGTTGGTTGTGGCAATTTAATCTGCTGCTCCTGAGGATGCTGGGAAAAGTTTCCCTTTCCCTTATTTTTTCAGACAGCACCTGGGGTTCAGCTTTGGCTTTGGCCCTGTCTCTGCATGTAGGTCACCTGAGGGCGTCTTTTGGGAAGTCTGAGGTCTTCTGCCAGCATTCAGTAAGTGTTCTGTAAGATTTGTTCCACATGTTGATGCATTTTTGATGTATTTGTGGGGAGGAAGGTGATCTCCACACCTTACTCCTCCGCCATCTTGAACGTCCCCCTGGTATTCTTAATAGGATATTTTTATTGTCATTTATTTGTATTATAAGCCCATAGTGTAATAGGCTTTCTAAGCATGCTGTAGTATGTTTTATTTTATGCTTGTAATCACCCTACCTTTCCTCTAGGTGTTGAGTGGCCATATAATTGCACTTTCTTGCACTTCTTAACTGGTCACTTTTTATCAAATGGGATAATAACCTATTGATTTAATACTATGGGTGCTTATTCAGCAGTACTTCCTAGTACTGGGTGAATTAGAAAAACCCTGCCCTCGTTTAGTAAATAGCTTATTTTGCTCTCTGGTCTACTGCCTTCACCCCATGTGTACTTTTTTGTCTCCTAGCATTAGACTATATAGACACAACTGTTTACCCTTATACTTTTGCTGTCAGCCTACTAAGAAATGAGTGAGCAGGTGATCAGGCCTTCCTATAGTTGTTTCTAATTCTTTTTCCTGATACTATAGACCTGAGACATCAAATAGATTTCATCTCAACTTCCAACCCAAACAATTTGTAGTAGCTATGTAACCGGTCTAGCTCAATAGGAAATCATGCCATAATTGATTAGTGATGTCTACCATCAGCATATGATAGGAGAAATTCAGGACACAGGCTAACCTCATTACAGGCCATGGGAGCAAGAACAATAGACCTCAGGAGAGGAATAGAAGGTGGTAATTAAGGGGTGAGAATAACTATATTTCCTTAACCTGAGCATTGTGCTTGCAGACTTTTAGATGACTCTGTTCTTTCTCCAACACACCACATGGTTCTGAACACAGTGACAGGAGGTGGGAGTGGGGTGGAGGCAGGGAGGAAAGAGGAATTTATATCCTCGTTGGCTGAAGGTCTCTTCCTACTTGGAATCCAAATTTAAAAGAGTTTCCTTTTGTAAAGTGCTCTGATACCTCCTGTGTAACACAGTGAAATATAGACCACCACCATCCAAGGCAAAGTAGTTTGGGATATTACTATTTAAATATTTCATGCTCAATATTGTTTGCATTAAATATGCATAAAATATATAATTCATAAGACTTTATAAACACCATTTTTCTGGTACCTATCAATACTGCTGGTAGGCAGCTATTTACTATTTAGGGTGCTTACCTGGGGGTATGATCCAATTTTCATTCTTGAGGGATCTGAACTCTCAGTTGCCCTACCTGCATAGTTTCATTAATGGACCATTATGCTTTACCTGTGAGCATACTTGTAGAACAACAGAACACCCCAGGAGATTCCCCCAAGTTCCCTTCATGGTCATCTCTGCTGCACCATGTTTCAGCACCTTTACTCTTCTACATAATGTCAGTCACCCAGCAAAAACCAAAACCTAATTTTTTGCTTGGTTGCCTAGTGGGCCCCAGATAGCCAAGTGTCAAACTTAACTTCCAGCCACTGAAGGCACAAATAAATTGCATGAGCAGAGTGGTAAGTGTCTTGATTGGCCTCTTATCATCCTACTATGTATCCCTCAACCTGCACCTATGATCTCTTGAGGATTTTCCTATGACTAGGTGAGTAAAGGGGAAAATTAAGCCTAAGTTATAGATGCTGGTCCCAATCAAAGTGGTCTCTTACAGTATTATAGCCTCACTTGGACCTGCTCCCCCTCTTCCTGAGACCTCTTTGGTATTATCTGCATCTCACATGTTGCCTCTCCCTATGGATTTTAGTCTCTGGACTACTGTTCTCAAGGCCTGCTTTTTTCATTTTTCTTCTGTCTCTGATTCTGACTCCCATCGCTTTCTGGCTTGATTCTTTGTATATCATTGAAATTTGATTGTAATCATCTTACCCCTGATCCTGTGTTAGCCAACAAAGCATTCTAAAAACTAACCACAACCACAGGGTTGGAAAGGCTCCTTGCTATACTCTCCTGGCTCCTGAAAACTATATCACAACTAATTTGATTACCTGTTTAATGATATCATGGTCTATCTTTTATTTTCTGCTAACCATTCATCATTTAGGAAGAAAGATTTCAGATTACCAGACACTAAATACTTGAGTTATTCATCATTTATTATCGGTAAGCAATTTACTCTCAAGATGATTTGTTAAGGCCCAGACTAGCTATGTAACCAGGCCTGCCAAGAATTTACATGTTAAATTAGAAGTCTAAAAGTGTTCTTGTCCTCTTTCCAAATATAAACATTTGTGATAATATGGGCATACTTACAGTAATCAGAAAAATTGCTTGAATAGAACAGATGAATGGTTTTCCACAACTGAATAAAAATCAAAATAATTAACATAATGTTATAAAAGTTCACTTCAGAAACTAGCTATTTTTAGGGCTCTGTCCTTGCAATTAATTATCCCAAGATATCCTACACAAAATAAATAAATAGAAGAATGAATGAAAACTGCCATGAACATCTCCAACTACTTATTTTGAATAAGAATGAAAGATGCATGGGCTTGGGGCTTCCCTGGTGGCACAGTGGTTAAGAATCCGCCTGCCAATGCAGGGACACAGGTTCGAGCCCTGGTCCTAGAAGATCCCACATGCCGTAGAGCAACTAAGCCCAAGTGCCACAATTACTGAGCCTGCACTCTAGAGCTCATGAGCCACAACTACTGAGGCCTGCACGCCTAGAGCCAGTGCTCCACAACAAGAGAAGCCACCAAAATGAGAAGCCAGTGCACCGCAACAAAGAGTAGCCCCTGCTCGCTGCAACTAGAGAAAACCCATGCACAGCAACAGAGACCTAATGCAGCCAAAAATAAATAAAATAAAATAAATTTAAAAGATGCATGGGCTTGGAAAAACAAAGTGAGAAACAGACCAAAATATTATTCAAGCCACTGTCTACATAAAGCATACCAGCAAAGTGTACAAACCACAAAGCTATGTCTTGAAGAGCAGGGATTCCCTACATTAAAAACATCGTCAGGAAGTCCTGGCTAATTGAAAAAGGTAAAAGAATTCTTTGCAACAACCTGAAAAGAACTGAGTAAAATCTGTTGTCACAGAAACATAGAGTTCATTAATCTCCCATCTCCTGAAGGTAGAACTCAATTGACTGTAAATAGGTCTCCCAAGCTTAAAGATTTATTATTTACCTACTTCTTCTAAATAGCTTAGCATCGTTAAACAGAGTAACAAGGCACAAAATTCAAGACTAAATTAGGTCATATAAACAGTGTTCTTCTGGATATTGGTTCAAATAAATACACATCAATCAAATAAGTACCAAAAATAGGGGTATGACCCTGAATCTATCAATGAAGTGACATTTTTTAAATACTATCATCAACCAACAAGAGAGAAGAATGTTCCAGTTCAGAACAGCCGCTCTAATGCTAAAATGGATTTTGGACACATTGCACATTACAGGTTTCTTTGGAGAAACATGGCCAGGTAGAAAACTTTTGAAAACACAAATTGTAATTATGTTGCTGTGGGAAATTCTGGATTCTATAGCCATAGATGGAAACCAAAGTATGATCTAGAAATGCATTTCCAGATGTTTGCTGACCATCTCCACTTATGTGTCCCAAACATATCTTTAATTTAGTATGCCCAGACTGGACTCATTGTTTCTCCCCTCAGAGCAAAGAAATGAAGAAAATTTTAAAATGGCTCAGGACTTCCTTGGTGGTGCAGTGGTTAAGAATCCACCTGCCAATGCAGGGGACATGGGTTCAATCCCTGGTCTGGGAAGATCCAACATGCTGTGGAGCAACTAAGCCCGTGTGCCACAACTACTGAGCCTGCACTCTAGAGCCCGTGAGCCACAACTACTGAGCCCACACACCTAGAGCCCATGCTCTGCAACAAGAGAAGCCACCACAATGAGAAGCCTGCACACCGCAACAGAGTAGCCCCTGCTCGCTGCAACCAGAGAAAGCCCGCATGCAGCAACAAAGGCCCAACAGAGCCAAAAATAAATAAATTAATTAATTGAAATTTCTGCTGTACTGCAAAGTGACTCAGTTATACGTATATATACATTCTTTAAAAAAAATTTAAATAAAACAAACCACTCTTCTCCTCCTCACTTGTTTCTTATCTGGGTGAATGGCATCAATATTCATCCAGTCACTCACACCAGACACCTGGGAGTCATGCTTGATACCTCCCTCTCTCTTGCTGCCTATATTCAATCCGTCACCATATGCTATTGATTCTGCCTTCAAAATAGCTCAAATTTGTCCTGTTTATCAGCATCGACCAAGTTCATCAACATCTCTGAGTTCCTCTACTGCAAAAGCCTCATACGTAGTCTCTGTCACCCACTTCAAACCCCTATTATTTATTCTCCATGCAGCAACCAGTGTGACTTTTTTCCCAAAAACAAGAATTTGGTCACATCACCCTGTTGCTTAAACTCTTCTCTGGTTCCCCATTGCTTTTATGGGGGGGAAAAGCCACATTATTCCAATTCCATCAACTCAAATGACATAAAAAGTTAAAACCAGTTGTAATAAAAATTAGGTAATGGTGAAACCTAGAAGACACCCAAAAGAATCCATGATGTCCATGGCTACAAAACTATATCCAAGTTAAAACGCATGGGCTTGGGGTCACCATTGACATAGCAGGTCAAATTCAGGTAATTTGAAATAGCTTATCATGTTAAACTGTGACTTGGGTAGAATCATCCATGAAGTAGAACCCAGGTCTCTATAATTTCTGATTAAGATCCCTAATCTGTAACCATATTATAGTCACGAATCTTTGACCCTGTAACAATATTATGACCACAAATCTCTGACCAAGTAAGTACAGCCCACCAGAAATGGTCTAACTCTGCTCTCCTAGTAGGGTAGGTGATTTTGCAAACCCAGTAGGGCTGCCAGATAAAATACAGGACACCCATTTTAATTAAATCTCAGTTATTAAGTTATTTGTTGTTCACCTGAAATTCAAACTTAACTAGGTATCATGTTTTTATTAGCTAAATCTGACAACTAATAGCCAATAAGATACAGAAATAACCCCCCGGAGGAAGATGGCGGAAGAGTAAGACGCGGAGATCACCTTCCTCCCCACAGATACATCAGAAATTCATCTACACGTGGAACAACTCCTACAGAACACCTACTGAACGCCGACAGAAGACCTCAGACCCCCTAAAAGGCAAGAAACTCCCCACATACCTGGGTAGGGCAAAAGAAAAAAAGAATAAACAGAGACAATAGGATAGGGACGGGACCTGCACCAGTGGGAGGGAGCCGTGAAGGAGGGAAGGTTTCTACACACTGCAAGCCCCTTCGCGGGCGGAGACTGCAGGTGGCGGAGGGGGAAAGCTTCAGAGTAGCGGAGGAGAGCACAGCAACAGGGGTGTGGAGGGCAAAGCGGAGAGATTCCGGCACAGAGGATCGGTGCCCTCAGGCACACACCAGCCCGAGAGGCTTGTCTGCTCGGCCGCCGTGGCGGGCGGGGCTGGGAGCTGAGGCTTGGGTATCGGCTTTCAGTCAGAGCGCAGGGAGAGGACTGGGGCTGGCGGCAGGAAGAGAGCCTGAAGGGGTTAGTGCACCACGGCTAGCCCGGAGGGAGTCCGGGGAAAGGGTCTGGAGTTGCTGAAGAGGCAAGAGTCTTTTTTCACTTTCACTTTCGTTTCCTGGTGTGCGAGGAGAGGGCATTAAAAGGGCTGCTTAGGGAAGCGCCGGAGACAGGCGCGAGCCGCGGGTAAGGCGTGGACCTCGGAGACGGGCGTGGGCCGCCGCCGCCGCACACCGCCCGCCGCCACCCGCCGCCGCCGCGGCCCGCCGCCGCCGCCGTCGCCACGGCCCGCCGCGGCCCGCCGCCGCCGCCGCCGCCCCCGCGGCCCGCCACCGCCGCCGCCTGCCGCCACCCGCTGCCGCCGCAGCCGCGGGGCCTGTGTGCGAGCGCGGGTCACTGTCCGCCCCGCCTTCCGGGGGACCTGTGCACCCCGCCACTGCCGGGGTCCCGAGACCCGGGGACGGCTTTCCCGGGAAAGCGCACGGAGCGCCACGGGCTGCTGCAACGTCACGCCGGCCTCTGCCGCCGCAGGCCCGCCCCACACTGCGCGCCCCTCCCTCCCCTCTGCCTGAGTGAGCCAGAGCCCCCGAATCAGCGGCTCCTTTAAACCCGTCCTGTCTGAGCGAAGAACGGACGCCCTCCGGCGACCTACGCACAGAGGCGGGGCCAGGTCCAAGGCTGAGACCCGGGAGCTGTGAGAGCAGAGTCAGGGAAATCTCTCTGTGCAGCCTCGGAGGCAGCGGATTAAAGCTCCACGGTCCATTTGATGTGCCCTGCATCTGTGGAGTGCATGAATGGACAGCGAATCATCCCAAATTGAGGAAGTGGACTTTGAGGACAAGATTTAAGACTTTCCCCCCTTTTCCTCTTTTTACAACGAATTATTCCAAAGTAAGGAGGTGGACCTAGAGAGCAAGATTTCAGACTTCTTGCCCTTTTCCTCTTTTTACAACGAATTATCCCAAATTGAGGAGGTGGGCTTGGAGAGCAAGATTTTTGATTTTTCCCCCTGCTCTCTTTTTGTGAATGTGTATGTGTAATCTTCTGTGTAAGATTCTCTCTGTATAGCTTTGCTTCCACCATATGTCCCAGGGTTCTATCGGTCCGTTTTTTTTTTTTTCAATAATTACTTTCTAATTTTAATAACGCTACTATATTTCATACTTTATTCTATTTTACTTTACCTGCTCTTTCTTTTTTTCCTACCTTCCCTTCCTCCCTCCCTCCCTCCGCTCTTCCTTTCCTTCTTTCTTTTTCTTTCCTCCCTCCCTCCCACCCTTCTTCTTTCCACTTTCTTTTTCTTTCCTTCCTCCCTCCCTCCTGTCTTTCTTTCTTTCTTTCCTTCCTCCCTCCCTCCCTCCCTTCTTCCATTCACTCTTCCTTTTGCTTTCATTGCTCCCTCCCTCCCTCCTTTCTTTCCTTCTTTCTTTCCATCCTTCCTCACTCCCTCCCTCCTTTCTTTCTTTCTTCCTTCCTTCCTTTCTTCCCTTCCTTTCTTTCCCTCTCTCTTTCTTTCTTCTACTAATTCTTTCTTTCTGCTTTTTCTCCCTGTTATTCTGAGCTGGGTGGATGAAAGGCTCTTGGTGCTGCAGCCAGGAGCCAGTGCTGTGCCTCTGAAGTGGGAGAGCCAACTTCAGGACACGGGTCCACAAGAGACCTCCCAGCTCCACATAATATCAAGCAGCAAAAATCTCCCAGAGATCTCCATCCCAACACCAGCACCCAGCTTCAGTCAACGACCAGCAAGCTACAGTGCTGGTCACCCTATGCCAAGCAACTAGCAAGGCAGGAACACAACCCCACCCATTAGCAGAGAAGCTACCTAAAAACATAATAAGGCCATAGGCACCCCAAAACACACCACCAGACGTGGACCTGTCCACCAGAAAGACAAGATCGAGCCTCAACTACCAGAACACAGGCATTAGTCCCCCCCACCAGGAAGCCTATACAACCTACTGAAACAACCTTAGCCACTGGGGTCAGACACGAAAAACAACGGGAACTACGAATCTGCAGCCTGCAAAAAGGAGACCCCAAACACAGTAACATAAGCAAAATGAGAAGACAGAAAAACACACAGCAGGAGAAGGAGCAAGATAAAAACCCACCAGACCTAACAAATGAAGAGGTAATAGGCAGTCTATCTGAAAAAGAATTCAGAATAATGATGGTAAAGATGATCCAAAATCTTGGAAATAGAATAGACAAAATGCAAGAAACAGTTAACAAGGACCTAGAAGAACTAAAGATGAATCAAGCATCGATTAAAAACACAGTACATGAAATAAAAAATACTCTAGATGGGATCAATAGCAGAATAACTGAGGCAGAAGAACGGATAAGTGAGGTGGAAGATAAAATAGTGGAAATAACTGATGCAGAGCAAAATAAAGAAAAAAGAATGAAAAGAACAGAGGACAGTCTCAGAGACCTCTGGGACAACATTAAACGCACCAACATTCGAATTATAGGGGTTCCAGAAGAAGAAGAGAAAAAGAAAGGGACTGAGAAAATATTTGAAGAGATTATAGTTGAAAACTTCCCCAATATGGGAAAGGAAATAGTTAATCAAGTCCAGGAGGCACAGAGAGTCCCATACAGAATAAATCCAAGGAGAAATACGCCAAGACACATATTAATCAAACTGTCAAAAATTAAACACAAAGAAATCATATTAAAAGCAGCAAGGGAAAAACAACAAATAACACACAAGGGAATCCCCATCTGGTTAACAGCTGATCTCTCAGCAGAAACTCTACAAGCCAGAAGGGAGTGGCAGGACATAATTAAAGTGATGAAGGAGAGAAACCTGCAGCCAAGATTACTCTACCCAGCAAGGATCTCATTCAGATTTGATGGAGAAATTAAAACGTTTACAGACAAGCAAAAGCTGAGAGAGTTCAGCACCACCAAACCAGCTTTACAACAAATGCTAAAGGAACTTCTCTAGGCAAGAAACACAACAGAAGGAATATACCTACAATAACGAACCCAAAGCAATTAAGGAAATGGGAATAGGAACATACATATCAATAATTACCTTAAATGTAAATGGACTAAATGCTCCCACCAAAAGACACAGAGTGGCTGAATGGATACAAAAACAAGACCCATATATATGCTGTCTACAAGAGACCCACTTCAGACCTAAAGACACATACAGATTGAAAGTAAGGGGATGGAAAAAGATATTCCATGCAAATGGAAATCAAAAGAAAGCTGGAGTAGCAATTCTTATATCAGACAAAATAGACTTTAAAATAAAGACTATTAGAAGAGACAAAGAAGGACACTACATAATGATCAAGGGATCGATCCAAGAAGAAGATATAACAATTGTAAATATTTATGCACCCAACATAGGAGCACCTCAATACATAAGGCAAATACTAACAGCCATAAAAGGGGAAATCGACAGTAACACAATCATAGTAGGGGACTTTAACACCCCACTTTCACCAATGGACAGATCGTCCAAAATGAAAATAAATAAGGAAACACAAGCTTTAAATGATACATTAAACAAGATGGACTTAGTTGATATTTATAGGACATTTCATCCAAAAACAACAGAATACACATTATTCTCAAGTGCTCATGGAACATTCTCCAGGATAGATCATATCTTGGGTCACAAATCAAGCCTTGGTAAATTTAAGAAAATTGAAATTGTATCAAGTATCTTTTCCGACCACAATGCTATGAGACTAGACATCAATTACAGGAAAAGATCTGTAAAAAATACAAACACATGGAGGCTAAACAATACACTACTCAATAACGAAGTGATCACTGAAGAAATCAGAGAGGAAATTAAAAAATACCTAGAAACAAATGACAATGGAGACACGACAACCCAAAACCTATGGGATGCAGCAAAAGCAGTTCTAAGGGGGAAGTTTATAGCAATACAATCCCACCTTAAGAAACAGGAAACATTTCGAGCAAAAAACCTGACCCTGCACCTAAAGCAATTAGAGAAAGAAGAACAAAAATCCCCCAAAGCTAGCAGAAGGAAAGAAATCATAAAGATCAGATCAGAAATAAATGAAAAAGAAATGAAGGAAACGATAGCAAAGATCAACCAAACTAAAAGCTGGTTCTTTGAGAAGATAAACAAAATTGACAAACCATTAGCCAGACTCATCAAGAAAAGAAGGGAGAAGACTCAAATCAATAGAATTAGAAATGAAAAAGGAGAAGTAACAACTGACACTGCAGAAATACAAAAGATCATGAGAGATTACTACAAGCAACTCTATGCCAATAAAATGGACAACCTGGAAGAAATGGACAAATTCTTAGAAATGCACAACCTGCCAAGACTGACGCAGGAAGAAATAGAAAATATGAATAGACCAATCACAAGCACTGAAATTGAAACTGTGATTAAAAATCTTCCATCAAACAAAAGCCCAGGACCAGATGGCTTCACAGGCGAATTCTATCAAACATTTAGAGAAGAGCTAACACCCATCTTTCTCAAACTCTTCCAAACAATTTCAGAGGGAGGAACACTCCCAAACTCATTCTACGAGGCCACCATCACCTTGATACCAAAACCAGGCAAGGATGTCACAAAGAAAGAAAACTACAGGCCAATATCACTGATGAACATAGATGCAAAAATCCTCAACAAAATACTAGCAAACAGAATCCAACAGCACATTAAAAGGATCATACACCATGATCAAGTGGGGTTTATTCCAGGAATGCAAGGATTCTTCAATATACGCAAATCAATCAATGTGATACACCATATTAACAAGTTGAAGGAGAAAAACCATATGATCATCTCAATAGATGCAGAGAAAGCTTTCGACAAAATTCAACACCCATTTATGATAAAAACCCTGCAGAAAGTAGGCATAGAGGGATCTTTCCTCAACATAATAAAGGCCATTTATGACAAACCCACAGCCAACATTGTCCTCAATGGTGAATAACTGAAACCATTTCCACTAAGATCAGGAACAAGACAAGGCTGCCCACTCTCACCACTCTTATTCAACCTAGTTTTGGAAGTTTTCGCCACAGCAATCAGAGAAAAAAAAGAAATAAAAGGAATCCAAATCGGAAAAGAAGAAGTAAAGCTGTCATTGTTTGCAGATGACATGATACTATACATAGAGAATCCTAAAGATGCTACCGAAAAACTACTAGAGCTAATCAATGAATTTGGTAAAGTAGCAGGTTACAAAATTAATGTACAGAAATCTCTGGCATTCCTGTACACTAATGATGAAAAATCTGAAAATGAAATCAAGAAAACACTCCCATTTACCATTGCAACAAAAAGAATAAAATATCTAGGAATAAACCTACCTAAGGAGACAAAAGACCTGTATGCAGAAAATTATAAGACACTGATGAAAGAAATTAAAGATGATACAAACAGATGGAGAGATACACCATGATACTGGATTGGAAGAATCAATATTGTGAAAATGACTCTACTACCCAAAGCAATCTACAGATTCAATGCAATCCCTATCAAACTACCACTGGCATTTTTCACAGAACTAGAACAAAAAATTTCAAAATTTGTTTGGAAAAACAAAAGACCCCGAATAGCCAAAGCAATCTTGAGAACGAAAAACGGAGCTGGAGGAATCAGGCTCCCTGACTTCAGACTATACTACAAAGCTACAGTAATCAAGACAGTATGGTACTGGCACAAAAACAGAAAGATAGATCAATGCAACATGATAGAAAGCCCAGAGATAAACCCACGCACATATGGCCAACTTATCTTTGATAAAGGAGGCAGGAATGTACAGTGGAGAAAGGACAGTCACTTCAATAAGTGGTGCTGGGAAAACTGGACAGGGACATGTAAAAGTATGAGATTAGATCATTCCCTAACACCATACACAAAAATAAGCTCAAAATGGATTAAAGACTTAAATGTAAGGCCAGAAACTATCAAACTCTTAGAGGAAAACATAGGTAGAACACTCTATGACATAAATCACAGCAAGATCCTTTTGGACCCACCTCCTAGAGAAATGGAAATAAAAACAAAGATAAACACATGGGACCTAATGAAACTTCAAAGCTTTTGCACAGCAAAGGAAACCATAAACAAGACCAAAAGACAACCCTCAGAATGGGAGAAAATATTTGCAAATGAAGCAACTGACAAAGGATTAATATCCAAAATTTATAAACAGCTCATGCAGCTCAGTAGCAAAAAAACAAAGAACCCAATCCAAAAATGGGCAGAATACTTAAATAGGCATTTCTCCAAAGAAGATATACAGACTGCCAACAAACACATGAAAGAATGGTCAACATCATTAATCATTAGAGAAATGCAAATCAAAACTACAATGAGATATCATCTCACACCAGTCAGAATGGCCATCATCAAGAAATCTACAAACAATAAATGCTGGAGAGGGTGTGGAGAAAAGGGAACACTCTTGCACTGCTGGTGGGAATGTGAATTGGTACAGCCACTATGGAGAACAGTATGGAGGTTCCTTAAAAAACTAAAAATAGAACTACCATATGATCCAGCAATCCCACTACTAGGCATATACCCTGAGAAAACCATAATTCAAAAAGAGACATGTACCAAAATGTTCATTGCAGCTCTATTCACAATAGCCCGGAGCTGGAAACAACCTAAGTGTCCATCATCGGATGAATGGATAAAGAACATGTGGAACATATATACAATGGAATATTACTCAGCCATAAAAAGAAACGAAACTGAGCTATTTGTAATGAGGTGGATAGACCTAGAGTCTGTCATACAGAGTGAAGTAAGTCAGAAAGAGAAAGACAAATACCGTATGCTAACACATATATATGGAATCTAAGAAAAAAAAATGTCATGAAGAACCTAGGGGTAAAACGGGAATAAAGACACAGACCTACTTGAGAATGGACTTGAGGATATGGGGAGGGGGAAGGGTAAGCTGTGACAAAGCGAAAGAGAGGCATGGACATATATACACTACCAAACGTAGGGTAGATAGATAGTGGGAAGCAGCCGCAGAGCACAGGGAGATCAGCTCGGTGCTTTGTGACTGCCTGGAGGGGAGGGATGGGGAGGGTGGGAGGGAGGGAGATGCATGAGGGAGGGGATGTGGGAACAGATGTATATGTATGACTGATTCACTTTGTTATAAAGCAGAAACTAATAAAAAAAATGGAAAAAATAAATAAATAAATAAATAAATAAATAAAGTAAACCTAAAAAAAATAAATAAAATTTAAGTAGCAAATACAATGATAATAGGAGTAAAAAAAAAAAAAGATACAGAAATAAGTATATAAATATTGAAGCAAACCAAACCCTCAGTAAATAACTGTTCTCATTTTAGGAATACACTTTGGTATTATCTTGATAATCTGTGTTTGCAATTTAAGGTATTTGAGACATTTAATAAAAATTAACCTATTAGAGATTCTAAAATTATATTTGTAATTTGAAATGTTTAAATATCATTAAACTACTGAAAGGAGTAAGAGAATTTTGTTACATGTATATACAAAGTTTGAATGCTCATCAGAATGTAATTTACACCACTATAACTTGGGGTTATTAAATTTATCAGCATTACTATAGGACTTAGAAACATTTTGCTTATTAGGTATGTAAGATTACCCTGTCAAGTATTTGAAATGTTTATGGGAATCAATTTATTAAATTTCCAAATTTATTTAAGGTAAAAAATTTAAGGGAAAATCTACTGAGTTAAAGAACAAGTGAAAGTGTTTTTTAAAATTTTTATACAAAAATACCAGGTTTATGAATAGAATAACAAAGCTTTACATTGAACTTAATGGCTTAAGGAAAAACTTGATTTTAAACTTAGAGCTTTAATTAGTGAATATTAATGTAATCACAGCTATGTGTAGCTTCACTGTATACCCCAGTCACACTGGCCTTCTTTCAGGCTTCTCTAGACAGCTTCCCACCCCAGGTATTTGCCACAAGTTGTTCCCTGTCTTCCTTGAGGCTACCTATGCTCCCACTCCACCGTCCCCTAATTAACTCCTTTTTTGCATTTCAGATCTCAGCTAAAACTTCCAAACTTTCTAATTAGGTCAAACCTCTCATTACACACTCCTCCAGGATAGGAATAAGAGACTATTAGCTGTTATGGTTATTATGGCTGTTGTTTTTATTTTTACCTCTTACTTTTCCTTCTTAGCACTTTTCTTAGTTATAAATTTACATTAATTTTTGCCATGAATTAGGTTCTCTTTATAAGCTCCACAAAGGTAAAGACTACATTTGTCTTTATTCACCATTTTATTCTAGGTAGATGGTAGAGTCTGCAACATACTAGCCACTCAATAAACTTTGTGGGAAGAAAAGAGAGGCAAAGGTAGGCAAAGACAGATCCTGTTCTGTTTTTCTCAGGAGGTGAACTGTGGGATTGAAAACCTGCATAAGAAGCACATCTACTCACCCTTCTCCTTTCCCTCCTTACAGACCCAGGCCTTCTCTCCCCTATATGGACAGAAGGGAAGTTTATATTTATACTCTGAAGAAATTAAACAATTTAGGGACACCAGGCTGAAAACAGAGGACTTGAGTGAAAGTCTAAATACTGAAAGGGAACTTCCCTGGCAGTTCAGTGGTTAAGGCTCCCTGCTTCCACTGCAGGGGGCACGGGTTCAATCCCTGGTGGGGGAACTGAGATCCTGCATGCCATGGTGCAGCTGAAAAAAAAATGTTAAGGCCATTAAAGAGAAAGACTGAGAAACCATTCAAGATTAAAGGAGACTAAACAAAAGTAATGAATTATCCTGAACCAGAAAAATAAATAAATAAATAAATAAATGGCAAGGAGCCCCAGCAGTCCCCTTTCCCTGCTTGGCTCCAAGAATGCTATTAGCCAAGTTTATATCTATCACCCAGGAAGAATGGGACACTTCTCTCTGAAGTGACAGATACTGACAGCTGGGCCCTTCATAACTCTCCTACAGTGCAGACTACCAGTCAAAACCACCACTGATAAACAAGGAGCTTATAAGTTTTTTGGGCATAGTCATTAAATACAATGAGAGCAAATCTAAAGAAAGTCTCCAACATAAAGACCAAGATAAGCAAACAACTCAGTGGAACTAGACAACCCATAAAGCAGAAAAAAACTTCAAAATATTTATAATTAATAGCCTGAGAGATTAGAAATAATTGTTGAATCTATGAAAATATTGAATCCAGGATATTTTTTAAAAAGAAAAACAATGATTAGAAATTAAGAGTGAGCTGTTGGAAACTTAAAGCATCCTGGCCACATTTTAAAATCCATTACAGGTGGTGAAAGAAAGTTGAGAATATTTCCCAAGAGTAGAACTGAAGAAAAAGAGATAGAATAAAGTGAGTAAATGTAAGAAAATTAAAGAATCAGTTGAGGGGAACCAACACCCAAATAACAGAAGTTTCAGAAGTAGAAGACAGGAAAAACATAGGGGTAGGAAATCAAAGAAATAATACAAGAAAAATTCCCAGAACAGGATATGTTTCCATATTAAGAACACCCACTTAGTGCCCAGCGTGAACTATTATACCAAGTATTAAATCAGAATACTTTCTCAGAGATGCAAAGTACCAGAAAAAGTTATCCCCCATAAATCCTTCCAAGTTGGAAAAACTCAAACTTGGGCTCTTCCCTTCTGTGTTTCTCCATTACTCTCACACTACTACCACACTCACACTTCTGACACCAGAAATGTGGCTTTTCCCCACACCACCAAGCAATTCTCCCACAGGAGCCCAGCATTTTACAATTCAACTCAATTCTGACACGATCCACAGGGAGATAGCAGCAGATCCCACAGGTTAAGAGCTCAGCCCCACAAGACTGCCCCCCACTTCAGATGCCAACAGCAAGTCCAGGTTGTCACCTGTGCTTCTGACTGTTTATAAACCAGAGAGTCCAAAGACTTTGGGTTCAAGTAATTTGCTAGAGCAGCTCACAGAAGTCAGAGGAACATTTTACAGTGGTTCCCCCCTATGTGAGGGGGATACATTCCAAGATCCCCCCAGTGGATGCCTGAAACTATGGATAGTACCGAACCCTATATATACTATGTTTTTTCTTATACATACACACCTATGATAAAGTCTATTGTGTAAAGTAGGAACAGTAAGAGATTAACAGCAATAACTAATAATAAAATAGAACAATGTACTGTAATAAAGCATAGTCTCAATGAAGCCCAGAGGAAAACTCAATGGGGGAAAGAATTTTAGAAAAAAAGACTTCTTTTTATTTTATTAATATTTTTAATTTCTGAATACAGTAGTCCCTCCTTATTCCTAGGGATGTGTTCCAAGACCCCCAGTGGATTCCTGAAACCATGGATAGTACCGAACCCTATAAAGACAATGTTTTTTCCTATACATACACACCTATGATAAAGTTTAATTTATAAATTAGGCACAGTAAGAGATTAATGACAGTAACTAGTAATAGTAAAATAGAACAATTACAGCAATATACTGTAATAAAAGTTATGTGAATGTGGTCTTTCTCTCAGAATATCTTTTTGTACAAATATAATGCCTTTGACATCTTAACTAAGTACTTACTTCACACTGTGGCCATAAATTTTGCAGTTTGAAGTGTGACAGAAAAACTAGCATGAATTTCTCTTTTCTTCTTCACAATTTCACGGATAGAACATTTGTTCTTACTGTAGATCTTAGCAACCTCAAGCATACGATATTTTTTCTTTCCTTCTTAAGTTGAGAACTTTCACATAAAGGAAGCACTTTGTGGCTTCTCTTTGGTGTATCTGAATTGCTAACATCACTACTCTTGAGCTTTGAGACCATTATTAAGTAAAATAAGGGTTACGTGGACACAAGGCTGTGATACCTCTACAGTTACTTTGATAATGAAGCTGGCTACTAACTGACTATGGGCAGGGGGGATACTCTGGGCGAAGGGATGATGCATGTTCTGGGTGGGACAAAGATCAATAATGCGAGATTTCATTGTGCTACTCAGACCGGTGTGCATCTTAAAACTTATAATTGTTTACTTCTTGAGTTTTTCCATTTAAGATTTTCAGACTGTGGTTGACCCCGGGTAACTGAAACCATGGAAAATGAAACCGCTTATAAGGGTGGAGGGGACTACTGTACTTATTAGATTACCGATTTATTACAAAGGATATTAGAGGATACGAATCAACAGCCAGATGAAGAGATACTTAGGGCACTATCCAGAACAAAAAAGCTTCTATCCCAGTGGAGTTTGGGGCCCCGGCTGGGTGGCATATGGATGCATTCTTGTTCACCAAACTGGAATCTCTGTAAATCCCATTCTTTGGGGTTTTATAGAGGCTTCATTACACAGGTGTCATTGATTCAATGATTGGCCATTGGTGATTGAACTCAATCTTCAGCCCATCTCCCCCTCAAGAGGTCGAGGGCAGGACTGAAAGTTTCAACACTCTATTCCCAGGGTTGGTTCCCCTAGCAACAAGCCCCCACCCTTTGGTGACACTGGGGCTTTCCTAAATCACCTTGTTAACATAACAGAAGACACCATTGTTGCTCTCAACACTTAGGAAATTTGGGGAATTCTAAGGGTTTTAGGAGCTCTGTGCCACAAAAAAGGGGATAAAGATCAAATATAAATTTATTATTATAAATCACATGACACCTTCTTAGCAAGCTATTTGAAGATGGGCTGCACTAAAACAAATAAGTAAACCAAAATTGAGTGAGAAGTGGAGTCCAGGAAAGTGGGGATCAACACAAGAAAGAGATGAAGAAAATTCCCCCACACAATGATGAAGGAAAGCCCCCAGGATGGCAGTTGTGGAACTGGCTTAGAGAGGAACCAGTCCAGATCAGCATGAAGAAGGTCTGAGCCGGGAGATGCAGGATATGAAAGGTGGGGAGAAGAGTGGAGCAAGGGAGAGATCGGGCTGCAAGAACACCGGTCAAGGGGTTTTAGCTATCTGGTAGAGAGACTAGGGAAAATGTAGGGAGCAATATATAAATAAAACAAAGAAACAGAAAACAAGGGAATTGTTAACTCTATGGAAAGTAAAACTGTACAATTTTTTGAATTTTATTTTATTTATTACTTTATACAGCAGGTTCTTATTAGTTATCTATTTTATACATATTAGTGTATATATGTCAATCCCAATCATATAATTTTAATAGTCACAGTACGCTGTATGACTCGGCAGTGCACAATAATCAAAATAATGTTTGCATAGATAATATTGAATTTATTTTTTTATTGGAGTATAGTTGCTTTATGATATTGTGTTAGTTTCTGCTGTAGGGCAAAGTGAATCAGCTATACATATATCCCATCTTTTTTGGATTTCTTTCCCATTTAGGTCACCATACAGCATTGAGAAGAGTTCCCTGTGCTATACAGTAGGTTCTCATTAGTTATCTATTTTATATGGAGTAGTGTATTCATTACTTTTTTTTTTTTTTTGCGGTATGCGGGCCTCTCACTGTTGTGGCCCCTCCCGTTGCGGAGCACAGCGTCCATGGCTCACGGACCCAGCCGCCCTGCAGCATGTGGGATCCTCCCAGACCGGGGCACGAACCCGTGTCCCCTGCATCAGCAGGCGGACTCTGGAGTAGTGTATATATGTCAATCCTAATCTCCCAAATCATCCCACCTCCCCCCTTCCCCCCATATCCATATGTCCATTCTCTAAGTCTGTCTCAACTTCTGCTTTGCAAATAAGCTCATCTGTATCATTTTTCTAGATTCCACATATAAGCAATATTATATGATATTTGTTTTTCTCTTTCTGACTTACTTGTCTCTAGGTCCATCCACATCTCTGCAAATTGCACAATTTCGTTCCTTTTTATGGCTGAGTAATATTCCATTGTATATATGTGTCACATCTTCTTTATCCATTCTTCTGTTGATGGACATTTAGGTTGCTTCCGTGTCCTGGCTATTGTAAGCAGTGCTGCAGTGAACACTGGGGTGCATGTATTTTTTGGAATTACGGTTTTCTCTGGATATATGCCCAGGAGTGGGATTGCTGGGTCATATGGTAGTTCTACTTTTTGTTTGTTAAGGAACCTCCATACTGTTCTCCATAGTGGCTGTATCAATTGACACTCCCACCAAAAGTGTAAGAGAGTTCCCTTTTCTCCACACCCTCTCCAGCATTTATTGTTTGTAGATTTTTTTGATGATGGCCATTCTGACCGGTGTGAGGTGATACCTCATTGTAGTTTTGATTTGCATTTCTCTAATGGTTAGTGATGTTGAGCATCATTTCATGTGTTTGTTGGCAATCTGTATATCTTCTTTGGAGAAATGTCTATTTAGGCCTCCTGCCCATTTTTTGATTGGGTTGTTTGTTTTTTTTAATATTGAGCTTCATGAGCTGTTTATATACTTTGGAGATTAATCCTTTGTCCATTGATTCATTTGAAAATATTTTCTGCCATTCTGAGGGTTGTCTTTCATCTTGTTTATGGTTTCCTTTGCTGCACATATAATATTGATTTAAAAATTATAACTAATGAGAGAATAGGGATATAGGTTTGGCGGGAGGGCATAAGAAAAATAAATACTGTTTTCCATAGTTGCAACATAATAGCTGCATAAATGTAAAAATAAATAAACAGATGTAGATACAAATTGTTTAAAAAATATGGAAATGAAACTGAGTCCCCCTAAAACCCAAGTTCTCCTGCCAAGTTTAGGATTAACCTCTCTATCCAAAACTTTATTCCCTTTCTTGTCCCCTCTGACCTCAATCCTGTGTTACCTAAATACTAACCAACCAGAATCAGATGACTACAATCGCTGTTGTCGATAACATCATTAACATACAGACTAAGGTTGTTTCTCCAGGACAAGATGAGCTAACAGACATCCCCCTGCTGCCCACCCGTCATAGACCACCAGACCAGAGACTTGTAAAGCACAGGCATCTTGACTGCCGAAACTGTGATTAAGAAATGTCACAAGACAATGATTAACCACAGTTTCTTGTTTCTTCCCCATTAAACAACTCAAAGACCAACTTGGAAACTTGGAGTGGATCTAAGGCTGTCTCCCACTCCCTTGCTTGGCACCCTACAAGTAAACACTGTTCTTTACTTCATCACAGCCTGGTGTCAATAGATTGGCTTTGCTGTGCATCTGGCGAGCAAACCCAAGTGTGGTTTGGTAACAACAGAAATATATACCAGAGCAGGAAAAAATGCTGAAAGAGATAAAAGTGGTTGCCTCTGGAGAACAGGACTGGACTAAGGCATGGGGGTAAGGGACTCCTGTTGTTCTTTTCAAGACTTGTAATACAATTTAGCTTTTTAAATTGTGTAATAGAATATCTGATTTTTGGAAGAATTTTGTAAAATAAACTGAGTGCCTAACACTGTGCATGACAACCTTTTACTGCATGATGAATAATGGACGTGTTCCCCATTGTAATGAGCAGCATCCACATTGCGTGTTACCTCTACAACCACCTAAGGAATGTGTTTGGGAACCTGAGTTCAAATTCTGACTATGCTAGGTACTGGCTAGGAGACCTCAGGCATGGGACTTCATCTCTCTGAGCCTCAGTTTCTTCAGCTGTAAAATGGAGATAATACCACAACTGTTAAAGGGTTGTTGTGAAGAATTCATGAGTCACTAGTGAAAGCAAAAGTAATGATGCCATGTTCCTTCTTAGAAGACCTCAAAGACTCCTGTTGCCTTTGAAACGAAGTCAAGCTCCTTCAAAGAACTCCACTGTCTATACTCAGCTCTCTTTTTTCTATTGTATCTCCCACTACAATCCTACAGGTATTTTACAATCCAGCCATATCAGATTATTTGCCATTCTCCAAGTGCTTTCACATATGTACCTTTTTGCTTGCTAACCCTCCACCTGGAATGCCTCCTCTCACCTCCTCTCTGATTCTCCCCACCCTGCTACCTCACTATATCCACCTGTAGCGGTCCTGCCCTTTCCTCATTGCCCAGCTCAAACCAGACTTCTTTTTGCAGACTTCCTTAAATTTCACCAGTCACAAGTCACTTCCCCATCCGCAATACTCCCGTTAGTTAGGCTCTGTAGCTCTACTCTTACCACAGTTCTTTGTACATAACTGCTACTTCCTCCAGACCAGTGTTTCCTAGAGTGTGGATCAGAATTACCTGGAGTTCTTGGTAGTGATTCAGACTCCAGGGCTCCACCCCAGCCCTGTGGAATCAGAAGCTCTGCAGATGAGTGCTGAAAATCTGCATTTTCACCAGCTCTCCAGGTGATTCTTATACTTACTTAAGTTCTAGAACATTTGCCCTACACTGAGACACCCCTCAAAAGAACCATGCCTCATACTTCTGTGGATTCTTTCTCCCTCTGTATCTGTTGCCCAGGATATAGTAATTATTCAATAAACAAACTTAAATATTAATTTAATGTGGCCACAAGGGGATCTTGGAATGGAAGTCATAAATGCAAATCCCAAGAATTTTACAACACCTTCTCCAAATTAGTTTTCAGTGAATTTTTCTCTAAAGGCAAGGGAAAGCACTCAAGATCTTAAGGATATCACAATATATTATTCTCTCTTCTCTCCACATTTCGTAATCCACTATTAAGTTTTCAGAAATGTAAAACAAAAGGTATAGCTTTTAATTTCTACTATACTAGAAAAAGAACTCTGTGTAGCAATTCTTAATCAGAATGAGAATAATGTTCTTGCCCTTCATCCCTGCAGCTTTTAATATCAGTACACTATATTTAATCATCTGGGCCCCTTAATTTACTGACATTTAAATGATCTCAGATTTCCTGGAGCACTGTTCCAAATAAGTAACTTTTTCAGATAACGCATGGTTTTATTTGTCGCAAATCATGCCACTGGTTGCCACTTGCAGCTTCTACACCTTCTTGAAAAATTACCCTATTTAAAGGATTTTTTCCATGTGCTCAGAGCCTACATAACTGTGTAACCATCTGAGTTTTTACATTTTAGACAGAATAATATCAAAATAGTGTAACATAATAGAGAAGAGGCTTCTTTCTCATCCTTAGTGCGAAGCAACTTTAAATACTTTACATTTAAGTATGCAATAATATTTTTATATTTATGCCATATTATTTTCACATATATCATTACATTTGGCCCTCAAAATATCCCTGTGAGGCTAATAGACTTGCTATGTATGCAGCTATGGTCAACTAATCTATGACAAAGGAGGCAAGGATATACAATGGAGAAAAGACAGTCTCTTCAATAAGTGGTGCTGGGAAAATTGGACAGCTACATGTAAAAGAATGAAATTAGAACACTCCCTAACACCATACACAAAAATAAACTCAAAATGGATTAGAGACCTAAATGTAAGACCGGACACTCTAAAACTCTTAGAGGAAAACATAGGCAGAACACTCTATGATATACATCACGGCAAGATCGTTTTTGACCCACCTCCTAGAGTAATGGAAATAAAAACAAAAATAAACAAATGGGACCTAATGAAACTTCAAAGCTTTTGCACAGCAAAGGAAACTATAAACAAGACGAAAAGACAGCCCTCAGAATGGGAGAAAATATTTGTAAATGAATCAACAGAGAAAGGATTAATCTCCAAAATATATAAACAGCTCATGCAGCTCAATAGTAAAAAAACAAACAACCCAATCCAAAATTGGGCAGAAGACCTAAATAGACATCTCTCTAAAGAAGACATACAGATGGCCAAGAGGCACATGAAAAGCTGCTCAACATCACTAATTATTAGAGAAATGCAAATCAAAACTACAATGAGTATCACCTCACACTTGTTAGAATGGGCATCATTAGAAACTTTACAAACAACAAATGCTGGAGAGGGTGTAGAGAAAAAAGAACCCTCTTGTATTGTTGGTGAGAATGTAAATTGATACAGCCACTTTGGAGAACAGTATGGAGATACCTTAAAAAACTAAAAATAGAACTATCATATGACCCAGCAATCACACTACTGGGCATATACCCTAAGAAAACCATAATTCAAAAAGAGTCATGTACCACAATGTTCACTGCAGCACTATTTACAATAGCCAGGACATGGAAGCAACCTAAGTGTCCATCAACAGATGAATGGATAAAGAAGATGTGACACATATATACAATGGAATATTACTCAGCCATAAAAAGCAACGAAATTGAGTTATTTGTAGTGAAGAGGATGGACCTATAGTCTGTCGTACAGAGTGAAGTAAGTCAGAAACAGAAAAACAAATACCATATGCTAACACATATATGTGGAATCTAAAAAAAAAAATTGGTTCTGAAGAGCCTAGGGGCAGGACAGGAATAAAGACGCAGACGTAGAGAATGGACTTGAAGACACAGAGAGGGGGAAGGATATGCTGGGATGAAGTGAGAGAGTAGCATGGACATATACACACTACCAAATGTAAAATAGACAGCTAGTCAGAAGCAGCTGCATAACACAGGGAGATCTGCTCGGTGCTTTGTGACCACCTAGAAGGTTGGGATAGGGAGGGTGGAGGGAGATGCAAGAGGGAGGGGATATGGGGATATATGTGTACGTATAGCTGATTCACTTTGTTATACAGCAGAAACTAACACAACATTGTAAAGCAATTATACTCCAATAAAGATGTTTTTAAAAAAAAGACACATGCACCCCGATGTTCATTGAAGCACTATTTACAATAGCAAGGTCATGGAAGCAACCTAAATGCCCACCGACAGATGAATGGATAAAGAAGATGTGGTGCATATATACAATGGAATATTATCAGCCATAAAAAGGAATGAAATTGGGTCATTTGTAGAGATGTGGATGGACCTAGAGACTGTCATACAGAGTGAAGTAAGTCAGAAAGGGAAAAACAAATATCGTATATTAACACATATATGTGGAATCTAGAAAAATGGTACAGATGAGCCAGTTTGCAAGGCAGAAATAGAGACACGGATGTAGAGAACAAACGTATGGACACCAAGGGGGAAAAGTGGCGAGGGGTGGTGGTGGGATGAATTGGGAGATTGGGATTGACATATATACACTAATATGTATAAAATAGATAACTAATAAGAACCTGCTGTATAAAATAATAAATAAAACTAAAAAAATATATGCAGCACAAGAATAAAACATGAATGCCAGCTCAGAGGCAATGAAGTATAAAACCAGAAATTGCTTCTTAATTCCTTTGTCAATTAAAAATAAATAAAAATATGTTAAGAGCTTGGGCTTACAGTTTTTCATTTTTTGTTTTTTTTAAACAAAATTCACATTTTATTTAGGTTGAAATAAACTATACAAAATTGATTTTCTTCACCAAAAATAACAGCAATATTTCTGTATTATTCCTAGATAAACCACAAAACACTTATCTTTGTAGGTTTTCTAGGTTTTGCTTGTAAATCAAGACGAGGCAATAGATACAGTCATGGAAAAAGACGGAAGAAAACAGACGAATCAATTGTCACTATCAATGACCTCTGATCCTGTCTTCACTATGAAACAGAAGTGTCCAACATATACCTGCCAAAAAGCTTATGAAGATGTAGGCTCAATAAAGGAATGTAAACAGCAAGAACCAGATGTGGAACAACAATGGCGGGCTCTTCCATTCAAACTTTAACTATAACTTGTTCCTTTAACTTCATTTGATAAAGACAAAATCTACACTGAAATCCTTGTATGGCGATCTCACACGTTTCTCTTACAGTCTGACAATTTTCTAAATGGTCCCTTACAGATTTTTAACAGCATACTAAAAACTCCTACTATTCAAAGGTCAGTCATGAGCTTCATTGTAATGTTTCATAAAATGTATTCCTTCCTCCCATGCTCCTCAAAGTTTATTTCTTCAAAGAACTGATAACTCAATACCTGACAATTGGATCCACAGTGATAAATTTTATGTCTAAAATGACTTAATACAATTCCAAACTGCCATTAGCAAAGATCACACAGAGTGTAACATGGTACTTTCAGTGCTATCTTCTGGAAGAACAGTTAGGTCTCCAAAGCATGGGAGTTCAAACGGGCCATTTAAACAGGCAGATTATCAATGACTAATGTACTCAATGGGAGGCTACAGGTCAAGATATTCAGTGATTAAGTAGCCTACATACACCTTACAACTTTTCTGTAAGATATTTTCAAATTTCTTACAGATTTTTTCAAATATCAAATATAAGAAAAAGCCTATTTTAAAAGTCTCTTAAGTATTTCAATGGTCTCTGAATTATCTGTAGGAAGCTCTGACTTACTTGTATAGAGTTTGATATATGTATCCACCATTAAATCCAAATCTTGTTTTATATCAAAATTTATGTTAAGCAAAACCAAGGTACTTGAATTTTGGTCTGTCAAAGTGTTCCTCAGGTATGCTTTGAGATGCTTTTGCCCATTTTCATAGCATTCATTCTCAACCTTCATCACAGGAAGAATACATAGGACCTTCAGCAATGCATAAACATTAGGAAAAAACTTGATGTCTAGCAGATGAAGGGCTTCATAAATAGTGGATGAAAGTTTTATATCTTTCCCTCTGTGTCTCCACTTGATTTTCCAACACTGCAGCTCAGCAGACAGCATGTCAGTATTAGGTAAATCACTTCTGTACATGTCAGCATGATGCTCCTCTGATGTATTAAATTTTAGCTGTCCCATGACAGAGGGTACCAGAGATAAGCATTTAAGAGCTTTGAGGTGCTGTTCTAAGAATATATCTTTCAGTTCCTGAATAATGTGTTCCACTGTTGGAACACTTAGAGTTTCTTTATAGTAACTCTCAGAGGTTAGCTGAGATTCCAGGTTACTATGCTGAGCTCTGTGAAAATTCCCTGGGAGTTTCATCTGAATACCAAGTTTCATTGCCAAATTTGTGGCTTCCTCAAACGAAAATTCATGATAAACTTTGATATTTTCCATCACTTCATTTAGTGAATGCAGGACTGCAGTCAAACTACTGGCTGCAAAGAAGACATCAGAGGTTGCCCCTGAAGATTTTTCCCAAAGGCTCTTGTAAAACATAGAACATTTTTAAAAACAACAATGGTAATGATGAAATCACAGTCTGTTACCACACTACAGAGTACAAATGCTTGGCCAGCTATACAGTTATTCCATCTAACATTTGTGTCACTATTTATACCATCTAAACACAAAACAAGTGCTTGTAGGAGGTCCACTAAGATTTCAAAAGCATCATGCCTGCCTGTCCACTAAGAATGGCAAATTTCCTTCAGTTCTTTGCCCCTTTCTTCATTGTTCTGAAAGAGGACAGAAATTACATTGTCAAACTCTAAAAGTAGTTGTAGTCATCGATGGAAAAAAGAACAAACTTCCTCAGTTGTTCCTAATGCGACAGATACTCCCATAACAGGCACTGATTTCGCCAACCACATATTTAAGGCGCAGGAAGAGCAGGGTGTGTAGATAGCTTGGGGATGTTTCTCTAAAAGTCTAGAAGCAACAACTTTCATTTTGGAAGAAAATCCACTGGACACAATGTAAGCCTGGCCACGACAGTACTCCATGTTTAATCCCCACTTCTCAGTTATCGTAGTGTGAAATTTCACAGCCAAAATTTCTGCGTCAGGTTCATAAGGCAGAAAGCCCACAGATTCCTCTCTCAGATTGTGAGCTTCATCAACAAATCTCACCAACACAGGCAGCTGCTCTTCCCCTGCTATGTCCACCACATTGTTAGTGATGATGGAAAAGAAGTGAGTCTCTCACTTCCCTGAGGGTTTCTTCCCGAATGCGGTTCTCACAAACAGAACAATGTGTTCACTGCTGTTGTCTCAAAGCGCCTTCTCAGAACCTCTTTACCAGAACTGATCCGGCACTCCAGCAGTGCTTGAAAGTTATCAGGAGTAAAGAGACCTTCTGGGATTTCATCAACTTCATGTCCATCCAGAGGTATGTTCTGTTTTCCCATAAGAATCAAAATTTCAAATAAAGATTTTAAGTATTCTTTGTTTTCCTTCTCTTCAAGGGTTAAAGGTAAAATGTCTTCATCCTGCTCTTCACCCCCTTCTTCTGCACTGGGGTTCTGAACATTGCTGTTGTTTATTTCCTTACGGTTTGGTTCCTGTTCAGAAGTTTCATCAGTTTTTTACTGTTTCAGTGTCGTGATTTCATCTTCACTCAATTCTTTATTCGTGTTCTGTGTCTACTGTGTGGATTATTCAAATAGCTGGTAAGATCAAATATTGTTGGTATTGCATTATCTTGAAAAACCGTCCTATAAGGACTCTCCCAATGACTTCACAAGCATCTGCTTCAATTAATTTTGAGAATAAAATAACCCAATCATTCTTTAGTTTTCTGATGCCTCTGCAAAATGTATAGTTCTACAGATCATAGAAGTCTCAAAGTGGCACACAATCGATAATGTTTATTTAGTTGATCAGGTGTTTTATCTTCTTAGTCTGCTCTCCTACAATTCTCCACCCACTTCTGGCATCTGGCTGGATCCCGCGGGAACCTGATAAAGGCCAGGTCCGACTGCGTGCTCATCCCTGTGCAGTTGGGGGAATCGTCCTCTGCACGCCAGCCGGCCCAGTCCTCCCCTCCCCGCCTCCTCAGGGCAGCCAGCCCGCCTGTAGGGGCCGGAGAGGGGAGGCCTTACAGTTTTTAAAAAGACATTTCTGAAAGTGAGGATTGTGAATCCATATGCTGTATTTCTAATACCCAGGGAGCCCTTACAAGATACATCTGCTGAAAAGCAAAGCAGAGATTCTGGGGTACTGCCTAAAAGAAAAACCTACCACTTTGTAAATTTGCATTTACTTTAATATTTATCATTGACTAAAAACCCAGTCAATTAACATTTGTAAATATGAAACGCCCAAAAGCAAACTCATCAGTTGGAGTCTTTTTACATTTCCCTTAAAGACCATGCTTATCTGTTTGGACTAAAGTCCTATTATTTTATCACAACTATTATTGCTTCCCAGGAAGCAGTGGTTGAGGTTTGGCAAAGCGTGTGAATTGCACAAATCATACATTTCTTCTTATGTGTTTCATTAACCTCTATATTTGGCACTACTAGAGTAATAAACAATTAGAATTCAACAATAAGATATCAATAAGGCACTATGTAATAAATATATTACTATTCTAAAGAATTACTAGAGAGAACAGGTTAATGGACCGTGGTACATTATGAAAACCTTAGATTCAATATGTCAGAACTGGAAGAGCTCTCAGAGGAAGTGTTGCTTCAGATCACTGACTTAGTCTTGGAGTCAGTAGTCTTCTGGATCCCTGTCCAGTATACTTCCAAGTTTGGGATTTTTTTATTTCTGTATGTGTGTGTGTGTGTATGTGCATGCATTTCAGTAAATATATTCCCTGTTTGAGGTTCATATCAATTTGGTTAATTACAAGATTTTTCTCTAGAGCAAATCATAATCTAACCAAGTTTCATAGAGATAAGTTCCCATTTATGGATATTAACTCTTGTTAGTTCTTCACCCAAATATTCATATTTGGAAGAAAAAGAAAGATAATGGGGAGAACTTCCACATTACAAGCATTTTCCATTATTTATAAACATAATTTTTCACATGTGGCTTCTTAGATTTATATTAAAATGTTACGTACTAAGAAATTAGCTATAGAATCATTCCTGTGGTCTTCTAAAGACAATTGTACCAGTTAATTTAATTTAGACAAACTAAGAAACTAGGTAAACAGAAAAATCATCTTGAAAATGGAATTGCACGGCAATGACAAGCACATGGGTCTTTTTAGTGACTTCATAGAAGCCCATTGCCACAACTTATCCTTCTAAACTCTCAAGAGAATGGACTTGAGGACTCGGGGAGGGGGAAGGGTAAGCTGCGACAAAGTGCAAGAGTGACACTGACATATATATACTACCAAATGTAAAATAGCTAGCTAGTGGGAAGCAGGTGCATAGCACAGGGAGATCAGCTCGGTGCTTTGTGACCACCTAGAGGGGGGCGATAGGGAGGGTGGGAGGGAGACGCAAGAGGGAGGAGATATGAGGATGTATGTATATGTATAGCTGATTCACTTTGTTATACAGCAGAAACTAACACAACATTGTAAAGCAATTATAGTCTAATAAAGATGTTAAAAAAATAAACTCTCGAGCGGACAGTATAATCATATAATAACCGTTCAAACTTTTTCTCTGATTTGGCTTCAACAGCTATTCTGACACAATGCTCTCCTTGAAGGACACCTCAGCCTTGTATAATCCTTCCTTAGAACTTTACATGATGCTGTAAACCGAGACCAAGCTCCTCACTCACATTATCAGGGCATTTTGTCTCGTAGCCTTATCAACTAAACGTGCGGTTTGTTGCTTTTTCTTTGCTTACATCTCCCACTTACTCAAATGAGCTGACTTATTTGCCCACTTATCAGATTTTATCTAGATAGTAGAGTTTAGAGGAGAGCTCCATGCCAACCCCCTTAAGGGAGAGCTGCAAGCTATAAAACTTCTCAGCTGTGGTGTGGAATTGGCCCCTCAGCAAAAATGTACTCCGCTACTTATATTGCCTGTCACCTGCCCCCTTTTGTTTCAGTGTTTCTCTGTGGCACAAAGGATATGGGGAGCTGATACTATAGTGATCTTGCTTTTGTTGACAATGTAATACATTGTCTGAATCTATTTGGGCTAATTGGTTTTTTTTCCAGCAGAATCTGTCATGGAGTCTGACATACTGTGTATCAGTAAACACCTCAAACTCCAGAGTAAGACAACCTGAATATAAATCCCAACCCTCTCACTTATGAGCTGTGTGATCTCGGGCAAGGTGCATAAACTTTCTGTGTCATCATTTCTTCATGTTATGTATCATCTAAGTCTCCATGACAGTAAAAGAGCAAGTTTGCTGTGTCAAAGTCCATTCAGTGTCATAAAATGAGCTATGCCACTTTTTTCATCAGCCATCACATATTCATTGAATAACTATGCACTAGACTTTACAGAAAATACAGCTTTTAAGACACGGAATCTGTCCCCGTGAAACCACTTCGTTGGGAATACTGGAGTAAAGGACATGCACTTAATGAGTAATATGCAAAATAAACCTCCAAGAGTTCAGAGGAGAGACAGACCACTTTGACCTGGGGCCAGAGTGTGGATAAAATCTAGATATCTTCTCCATTTAATCCCTAATATGTTTTAGCAAAACCATAGTTGTCTTTCCTCACTATTCCAGAAATGCATCAACCATTCTTTAGTTAAATGACTTTAGACACCAACATTATAATGATAAACTCATAACTTACACAGTATAAGCACAAAAAGACCTTTTTTTTTTTTTTTGGCTGTACACGGATGCGCAGGCTCAGCAGCCATGGCTCATGGGCCGAGCTGCTCCACGGCATGTGGGATCTTCCCGGACCGGGGTACGAACCCGTGTCCCCTGCATCGGCAGGCGGACTCTCAACCACTGTGCCACCAGGGAAGCCCAAAGAACTATTTTTTTGTTCATCTTGTGAAATTTATTTTTGCTCAACTGTTCATTTTCTGCTTAGAAAATATTATATACTCATTAAAGATATTTTAAAAATACAGAAAACATTTAAAAAACCATCTATTACTCTGTTATTACCATTAACATTTTGGGATCTTTTCTCCCATTTTTTTCTATGCATTTTTACACTGTTGAGCTAACATTGCATAATTTGCTTTTTAAATAACTTTCTTCCTCTTAGTTTAAAATATGTAAGACAGGAAACAAAAGTTCCACATAACTGTACTATCAGTTAACCCCAGATGACATTTTTTTTAAAGTTACACACATGATTAGAAAACTCAAACGGTATAGTAGTGCATCCTTCCACTGCACATATATCAATATATATGCTGTATAATATGCCAAAAGATCTTCTAATATGTTTTCAATCATTGAAATTGCAATCTATGCTGTGTTGAATATTTTTATCACCACATATCACATAAAAATGGCTGGATAACTTTTCACCAAATTTGCAGGACATGTTTAGAATAGTCTGACTCAAAATATAGGCTATTTGAAATACAGGAGCTTCACTTTTTGTGAAACTTTACTTCATAAAAACATGCTTCAAAGCAGCTATAGCAGAGGCCTCTATGACTGCTAATCAGGAAAGCACTGTCATATGCATTAAGATGCCAAGGGGAAAAAATCAAACAGTGCTTAAAGAGAAGCCCCTTTTTGAAAGTCACAAAGGCAGATACTCCAAATTACAAGCACTGCTTTTCTATTGAATTATTTCTCAAATAGATAACTCGATGTTATGTGATCCAGAGTAACAACAGGGATAGTATTCATATTATGATCATTGATAATTAACTTGAGCAGTTCTGAAGAGGCCAGCTGAAAAATAATTGCCCATTGCCTGAAGATAATGAACAGCATGAAAAAGTGATGCAAAGCTGAATAGAGGTTACTAACTCCAAAGGATTAATGCAGGAAACAGAAGAAAACTTTAGAAAAAAAAAATCCGCAGTGATATTCAAGAAAATTTTGTATCCGTAAAAGAGTAGAACAAGCTAATGCGATTAAAGGGTATAATTGTAAAGCAAACAGTTTATGAACATTATAAATATAATTGTCAGATTAAAAAAGAAAATACTGCCTCAAAATAAGGCCTAATAGCAGAAGGGACATAGCAGGAAATCAAATTAGATGTCTGGAAGATCCCATTAAAGCATTCTTTTAGAATATTTGGGGAGGGGTGGAAGGAGAGATAGGAAAGCTAAGAAAGAAAAGTTGTGAGGTATGGAGAATAGATACAGGTGAGTCAAGTCTTTCTAATAGAATTTCCAAATGGTGAAGGAGAGAAAGGAGAGATGGGAAAACATAATTTAAGGAGTAACAGAAGATACACCTCTCCAAGCTGAAGACTATTGTTTTGAAGCAAAATACTGAAAAATAGCACACTACGGTATGTTGCTTGCAAGAACGACCACAATTTCCCCCCTCATTGTATCCGTGCCCCTTTGCAATGTGACTTTGAAGTTCCTCCCACCAAGGAGCACCTTGAATCTGACTTGGCCTTGTTGCTTGCCCAAGATATCCCACATTCCACTAATAGAATGTGGTGGAAGTAACATTGTGTTAGTTCCAAGCTGTATGTCAAGAGGCCTTGTATGCTTCTACGCTTGCTTGGAACCAACCCTCTGATTACTATGTGAACAAGCCCAGGCTACTCTCCTGGCAGGTAAGAAGTGATGTGGAGCAGACACAAGCCATCACAGCTGAAGCCTTCCTAGCACCCAGCTGACCTACCAGATTCTCACAGACACATGAGTGATCCCAGCTGAGACCAGAAGAACTGCCCAGCTGAGCTCAGGACAAATTGCCAACCCACAGACTTGAAAGAGCCAAAGGAACTACCTATGCAGATACCTGGTGGAACAGTATTTTAGGCAACGGGATCAGTGTGTGCAAAGGCCCTGGGGTGAGAGCATGCCTGCCATTTCTCTGGCAAAGCAAGGAGGTCAGTTTGGCTGGAGTGGAGTAAGTGATAGAGGGAGGGGTAGGAGATGAAATGAAAAGAGGAGTATGGTAAAATTGTAAAAACGGCCACATATTATTCCCCTTTCTGTATCCTCACCCTTGCAGTATGATATCACAGATCCTTCCCTCAAGAAGTAGACTCTGTATTTCCACTCCTTATATCTGGGTTGGCCATGTGGCTTGCTTTGGCCAATGGGATATTAGCAAATATAACACAAGCAGAGGCTTGAAAAGCACTTGCATATAAAGGCTTGCTCTCTCGATGTTCCTGAAGCCCCTGACTGCCATGCTATTCCCCTGGATTATGACACTCAGTCACTCTTGTCATCCGAGACAACACCTAGTCAGCCCCCAGACATGTGAGGCCATTCACTACACTGCAGATGCATGAGTGATTCCAGCAGAGATCAGAAAAGTTGCCCGGCTGAGCCCAAATTGCCAAACCACAGAATCGTGAGCTCAATACATAATTTAAGCCACAAAATTTTGAAGTGTCTTGTTATACAACAAAAGTTAATTGATGCACATACTTTAAATTTTGAGAATAATGTGAAAATCATGGAAGATTTCAGAGAGAGGGAATAAAAGTTTAGCTGTAATAGCTGGCATGGAATTCTTTATCCATAATATGGAATATTATTAGACATTATGATAATGTTCATAGAGTTCTAAAAGGAAAGGATTTTGAACCTAAAATACCATTGCAAAGAAATAGGCTTTGGGGATACCAGAAAGCTATCATCACCTAGGGGCAGAGACAATTTCCTTTTTTTTTTTCTTATTCACATATTCTGCAATTAAAAATTGTCTGCATTTAAGGTATATAATTTGATTATTTGATATGCATATACATTGTGAAATAATCACTCTAATAAAGCTGATTAACATTTCCATCACTTCAGATAGTTACCACTTTCTTTTTTCTTTCATTTGTGTGAGTGTGTATAAGAATAGTTAAGACCTACCTTCTTAGAAGAGTCCAAGTATACAGTAAAATATTGTTAATCATAGTCACATTGTTGTACATTATCCTCAGAACCTACTCATCTTGCATAACTGTATCTTTGCAGCCCTTGACCAAAGTTTCTCTATTTCTCCCTCCTCCAGCCCCTGGTAACCACCATTCTACTCTCTGCTTCTATGAGTTCAACTATTGGGCTGGCCAAAAATTTCATTCCGGTGTTTCCGTAACATCTTACCGGAGTGAACTTTTTTGCCAACTCTATATTTTAGATTCCACGTGTAAGTGAGTATTCATCTTTATCTGGCTTATTTCACTTAGCATAATGCCTTCCATATCCATCCAAGTTGCTGCAAATAGCAGGATTTCCTTCTTTTTAAACTATGAATAATATTCCATTGTGTGTTATACAGGCATACTTGGAAGATATTTTGGGTTTGGCTTCAGCCCATCACAATAAAGTGAATATTGCAATAAAGCAAGTCACATGAAATTTTTAGTTTCCCAATGTATATAAAAGTTGTGTTAACCCTATAAACTATTACATGTGCAATAGCATTGTCTTAAAAAACAATGTACATACCTTAATTTAAAAATGCTTTATTGCTGGGCTTCCCTGGTGGTGCAGTGGTTGAGAGTCCGCCTGCCGATGCAGGGGACACGGGTTCGTGCCCCAGTCCGGGAAGCTCCCACATGCCGCAGAGCAGCTGGGCCCATGAGCCATGGCCACTGAGCCTGCGTGTCCGGAGCCTATGCTCCGCAACGGGAGAGTCCACAACAGTGAGAGGCCCCCGTACCGCAAAAAACAAACAAACAAACAAAATACTTTATTGCTAAAAAATGCTAACCATCATCTGAGCCTTCAGCAAATCATGATATTTTTGCCAGTAGAGGGTCTCACCTTGATGTTGGTGGCTGCTGACTGATCAGGGTTATGGTTGCAGAAGGCTGGGGTGGCCATGGCACTTTCTTAAAATAAGACAACAATGAAGTTTGCTGTATTGATTGACACTTCCTCTCACAAACAGTTTCTCTGTAGCATGCAATGCTATTTGATAGCATTTTACACAAAGTAGAACTTCTTTCAAAATTGGAGTCAATCCTCTTAAGTCCTGCCACTGCTTTATCAACTAAGTTGATGTCATATTCTAAATCCTGTGTTGCCATTTCAGTAATCTTCACAGCTTCTTCACTAGTAGTTCCATCTCAAGAAACCACTTTCTTTGCTCACCCTTAAGAAGCAACTCCTCATCCCTTAAAGTTTTATCATGAGATTGCAGCAATCCCGTCACATCTTCAGCCTCCACTTCTAATTCTAATAGTTCTCTTGCTATTTCCACCACAAATGCAGTTACTGCCTCTGCTGAAGTCTTGAACCCCACAGAGTCATCCATGAGGGTTGGAATCAACTTCTTCCAAATTCCTGTGATTGTTGATATTTTGACCCGTTCACATGAATCACGAATGTTCTTAATGGCATCTAGAATTGTGTATCCTTTCCAAAAGGTTTTCAATTTACTTTGCCCAGATCCATCAGAGGAATCACTATGTATGGGCAGCTATAGCCTTACAAAATGTATTTCTTTTGTTGTTTTTAATTTAATTTTATTTATTTTTTATACAGCAGATTCTTATTAGTCATCAATTTAATACACATCAGTGTATAAATGTCAATCCCAATCGCCCAATTCATCACACCACCACCCCCAAAAATGTATTTCTTAAATCGTAAGACTTGAAGGTCAAAACTTATCCTTGATCCATAGGCTGCAGAATCGATGCTGTTAGCTGACATGAGAACAACATGAATCTCATTGTACATCTCCATTAAAACTCTTGGGTGACCAGGTGCTTTGCCAGTGAGAAGTAATATTTTGAAAGGAATCTTTTATTCTCATCAATAGGTCTCAACAGTGAGCTTAAAATATTCAGTAAATCATGTTGTAAACAGATGTGCTGTCATCCAGGCTTTGTTGTTCCATTTATAGAGTACAAGCAGAGTAGATTTAGCATAATTCTTAAGGGCCCTAGCATTTTTAGAATGGTAATTGAGCACTCGCTTCAACTGAAAATCACAAGCTACATTAGCCTCAAACAAGAGAGTCAGCCTTGTCCTTTGAAGCTTTGAAGCCAGGCATTGACTTCTCCTCTCTAGTTATGAAAGTCCTAGATGGTATCTTCTTCTAATAGAAGGCTGTTTCATCTATTGAAAATCTGTTGTTTCGTGTAGCCACCTTCATTAACTACCTTAGCTAGATTTTCTGGATAACTTGCTGCAGCTTCTACATCAGAAAATGCTGCTTCACTTTGCACTTTTAAGTTATGGAGACGGCTTTTTTTCCTTAAGCCTCATGAACCAAACTCTGCTAGCTTCAAACTTTTCCTCTGCAGCTTCCTCACCTCTCTCAGCCTTCATAGAATTGAAGAGTTAGGGCATTACTCTGGATTAGATAGGTTATGGCTTGTTTGATCTATCCAGATCCCTAAAAGTTTCTCCATATCAGCAATGAGGCTGTTTTGCTTTCTTATCATTTGTGTGTTCACTGGAGTAGCACTTTAAATTTCCTTCAAAAACTTTTCTTTTGCATTCACAACTTGGCTACCTGTTTGGTGCAAGAGGCCTAGCTTGTGGCCTATCTCAGCTTTCAAAGTGCCTTCCTCACTAAGCTTAATTATTTCTAGATTTTGATTTAAAGTGAGAGACTTATGACTCTTCCTTTCACTTGAACACTTAGAGGTCATTGTAGGAATATTAATTGGCATAATTTCAATATTGTATCACAGAGAATAGGGAGGCCTGAGAAGAGGGAAAGAGATGGTGGAAACAGCTCTTCAGTGGAAGAGTCAAAACACACACATTTATTGATTAAATTCACTATCTCATTTGGGCACAGTTTGTGACACCCCAAAACAATGACAATAGTAACATCAAAAGTCACTGATCACAGATCACCATAACAAATATAATAATAATGAAACAGTTTGAAATATTGCAAGAGTTACCAAAATGTGACACAGAGACATGAAGTGAACAAATGCTGTTGGAAAAATGGCACTGATAGATTTGCTTGATGCAAGGTTGTCACAAACCTTCAATTTGTAAAAAAACACAACATCTGTGAAGCGCAATAAAGTGAAGCAGAATAAAACAAGGTATGCCCATTACTACACACACACACACCACACTACATTTTCTTTTTTTTCTTTTTTATTAGTTTCTGCTTTATAACAAAGTGAATCAGTCATACATATACATCTGTTCCCCCATCCCTTCCCTCTTGCGTCTCCCTCCCTCCCACCCTCCCTATCCCACCCCTCCAGGCGGTCACAAAGCACCGAGCTGATCTCCCTGTGCTCTGCGGCTGCTTCCCACTATCTACCTACCTTACGTTTGGTACTGTATATATGTCTATGCCTCTCTTTCGCTTTGTCATAGCTTACCCTTCCCCCTCCCCATATCCTCAAGTCCATTCTCAAGTAGGTCTGTGTCTTTATTCCTGTTTTACCCCTAGGTTCTTCATGACAATTTTTTTCTTAGATTCCATATATATGTGTTAGCATACGGTATTTGTCTTTCTCTTTCTGACTTACTTCACTCTGTATGACAGACTCTAGGTCTATCCACCTCGTTACAAATAGCTCAGTTTCATTTCTTTTTATGGCTGAGTAATATTCCATTGTATATATGTGCCACATCTTCTTTATCCATTCATCTGATGATGGACACTTAGGTTGATTCCATCTCCAGCCTATTGTGAATAGAGCTGCAATGAACATTTTGGTACATGTCTCTTTTTGAATTATGGTTTTCTCAGGGTATATGCCTAGTAGTGGGATTGCTGGGTCATATGGTAGTTCTATTTTTAGTTTTTTAAGGAACCTCCATACTGTTCTCCATAGTGGCTGTATCAACTTACATTCCCACCAGCAGTGCAAGAGTGTTCCCCTTTCTGCACACCCTCTCCAGCATTTATTGTTTCTAGATTTCTTGATGATGGCCATTCTGACTGGTGTGAGATGATATCTCATTGTAGTTTTGATTTGCATTTCTCTAATGATTAATGATGTTGAGCATTCTTTCATGTGTTTGTTGGCAGTCTGTATATCTTCTTTGGAGAAATGCCTATTTAAGTCTTCTGCCCATTTTTGGATTGGGTTGTTTGTTTTTTTTGGTATTGAGCTGCATGAGCTGCTTGTAAATTTTGGAGATTAATCCTTTGTCAGTTGCTTCATTTGCAAATATTTTCTCCCATTCTAAGGGTTGTCTTTTGGTCTTGTTTATGGTTTCCTTTGCTGTGCAAAAGCTTTGAAGTTTCATTAGGTCCCATTTGTTTATTTTTGTTTTTATTTCCATTTCTCTAGGAGGTGGGTCAAAAAGGATCTTGCTGTGATTTATGTCATAGAGTGTTCTGCCTATGTTTTCCTCTAAGAGGTTGATAGTTTCTGGCCTTACATTTAGGTCTTTAATCCATTTTGAGCTTATTTTTGTGTATGGTGTTAGGGAATGATCTAATCTCATACTTTTACCTGTCCCTGTCCAGTTTTCCCAGCACCACTTATTGAAGAGGCTGCCTTTCTCCACTGTACATTCCTGCCTCCTTTATCAAAGATAAGTTGACCATATGTGCGTCGGTTTATCTCTGGGCTTTCTATCCTGTTCTATTGATCTATCTTTCTGTTTTTGTGCCAGTACCATACTGTCTTGATTACTGTAGCTTTGTAGTATAGTCTGAAGTCAGGGAGCCTGATTCCTCCAGCTCCGTTTTTCGTTCTCAAGATTGCTTTGGCGATTTGGGGTCTTTTGTTTTTCCATACAAATTGTGAAATTTTTTGTTCTAGTTCTGTGAAAAATGCCAGTGGTAGTTTGATAGGGATTGCATTGAATCTGTAGATTGCTTTGGGTAGTAGAGTCATTTTCACAATATTGATTCTTCCAATCCAGTATCATGGTGTATCTCTCCATCTATTTGTATCATCTTTAATTTCTTTCATCAGTGTCTTATAATTTCCTGCATACAGGTCTTTTGTCTCCTTAGGTAGGTTTATTCCTAGGTATTTTATTCCTTTTGTTGCAATGATAAATGGGAGTGTTTTCTTGATTTCACTTTCAGATTTTTCATCATTAGTGTATAGGAATGCCAGAGATTTCTGTGCATTAATTTTGTATCCTGCTACTTTACCAAATTCATTGATTAGCTCTAGTAGTTTTCTGGTAGCATCTTTAGGATTCTCTATGTATAGTTTCATGTCATCTGCAAACAATGACAGCTTTACTTCTTCTTTTCCAATTTGGATTGCTTTTATTTCCTTTTCTTCTCTGATTGCTGTCGCTAAAATTTCCAAAACTAAGTTGAATAAGAGTGGTGAGAGTGGGCAGCCTTGTCTTGTTTCTGATCTTAGTGGAAATGGTTTCAGTTTTTCACCATTGAGGACAATGTTGGCTGTGGGTTTGTCATATATGGCCTTTATGATGTTGAGGAAAGTTCCCTCTATGCCTACTTTCTGCAGGGTTTTTATCATAAATGGGTGTTGAATTTTGTCAAAAGCTTTCTCTGCATCTATTGAGATGATCATATGGTTTTTCTTCTTCAATTTGTTAATATGGTGTATCACATTGATTGATTTGCGTATATTGAAGAATCCTTGCATTCCTGGAATAAACCCCACTTGATCATGGTGTATGATCCTTTTAATGTGCTGTTGGATTCTGTTTGCTAGTATTTTGTTGAGGATTTTTGCATCTATATTCATCAGGGATATTGGCCTGTAGTTTTCTTTCTTTGTGACATCCTTGCCTGGTTTTGGTATCAAGGTGATGGTGGCCTCATAGAATGTGTTTGGGAGTGTTCCTCCGTCTGCTGTATTTTGGAAGACTTTGAGAAGGATAGGTGTTAGCTCTTCTCTAAATGCTTGATAGAATTCGCCTGTGAAGCCATCTGGTCCTGGGCTTTGGTTTGTTGGAAGATTTTTAATCACAGTTTCAATTTCAGTGCTTGTGATTGGTCTAGTCATATTTTCTATTTCTTCCTGATTCAGTCTCAGCAGGTTGTGTATTTCTAAGAATTTGTCCATTTCTTCCAGGATGTCCATTTTATTGGCATAGAGCTGCTTGTAGTAATCTCTCATGATCTTTTGTATTTCTGCAATGTCAGTTGTTACGTCTCCTTTTTCATTTCTAATTCTATTGATTTGAGTCTTCTCCCTTTTTTTCTTGATTCGTCTGGCTAATGGTTTATCAATTTTGTTTATCTTCTCAAAGAACCAGCTTTTAGTTTTATTGATCTTTGCTATCATTTCCTTCATTTCTTTTTCATTTATTTCTGATCTGATCTTTATGATTTCTTTCCTTCTGCTAACTTTGGGGGGTTTTGTTCTTCTTTCTCTAATTGCTTTAGGTGCAGGGTCAGGTTGTTTACTCGAGATGTTTCCTGTTTCTTAAGGTGGGATTGTATTGCTATAAACTTCCCTCTTAGAACTGCTTTTGCTGCATCCCATAGGTTTTGGGTCATCGTGTCTACATTGTCATTTGTCTCTAGGTATTTTTTAACTTCCTCTTTGATTTCTTCAGTGATCATTTCGTTATTGAGTAGTGTATTGTTTAGCCTCCATGTGTTTGTATTTTTTACAGCTCTTTTCCTGTAATTGATGTCTAGTCTCATAGCATTGTGGTCAGAAAAGATACTTGATACAATTTCAATTTTCTTAAATTTACCAAGGCTTGATTTGTGACCCAAGATATGATCTATCCTGGAGAATGTTCCATGAGCACTTGAGAAGAAAGTGTATTCTGTTTTTTTTGCATGGAATGTCCTATAAATATCAATTAAGTCCATCTTGTTTAATGTATCATTTAAAGCTTGTGTTTCCTTATATATTTTCATTTTGGATGATCTCTCCATTGGTGAAAGTGGGGTGTTAAAGTCCACTACTATGAGTGTGTTACTGTCGATTTCCCCTTTTATGGTTGTTAGTATTTGCCTTATGTATTGTGGTGCTCCTAAGTTGGGTACATAAATATTTACAATTGTTATATCTTTTTCTTGGATCAATCCCTTGATCATTATGTAGTGTCCTTCTTTGTCTCTTCTAATAGTCTTTATTTTAAAGTCTATTTTGTCTGATATAAGAATTGCTACTCCAGCTTTCTTTTGATTTCCATTTGCATGGAATATCTTTTTCATCCCCTTACTTTCAGTCTGTATGTGTCTCTAGGTCTGAAGTGGGTCTCGTGTAGACAGCATATATATGGGTCTTGTTTTTGTATCCATTCAGCCAATCTGTGTCTTTTGGTGGGATCATTTAGTCCATTTACATTTAAGGTAATAATTTATATGTATGTTCCTATTACCATTTCCTTAATTGTTTTGGGTTTGTTATTGTAGGTATTTTCCTTCTGCTGTGTTTCTTGCCTAGAGACGTTCCTTTAGCATTTGTTGTAAAGTTGGTTTGGTGGTGCTGAACTCTCTCAGCTTTTGCTTGTCTGTAAAGGTTTTAATTTCTCCATCAAATCTGAATGAGATCCTTGCTGGGTAGAGTAATCTTGGTTGCAGGTTTTTCTCCTTCATCACTTTAATTATGTCCTGCCACTCCCTTCTGGCTTGTAGAGTTTCTGCTGAGAGATCTGCTGTTATCCTGATGGGGATTCCCTTGTGTGTTATTTGTTGTTTTTCCCTTGCTGCTTTTAATATGATTTCTTTGTGTTTAATTTTTGACAGTTTGATTAATATGTGTCTTGGCGTATTTCTCCTTGGATTTATTCTGTATGGGACTCTCTGTGCCTCCTCGACTTGATTAACTATTTCCTTTCCCATATTAGGGAAGTTTTCAACTATAATCTCTTCAAATATTTTCTCAGTCCCTTTCTTTTTCTCTTCTTCTTCTGGAACCCCTATAATTCGAATGTTGGTGCGTTTAATGTTGTCCCAGAGGTCTCTGAGACTGTCCTCTGTTCTTTTCAATCTTTTTTCTTTATTTTGCTCTGCAGCAGTTATTTCCACTATTTTATCTTCCACCTCACTTATCCGTTCTTCTGCCTCAGTTATTCTGCTATTGATCCCATCTAGAGTATTTTTCATTTCATTTATTGTGTTTTTAATTGATGCTTGATTCATCTTTAGTTCTTCTAGGTCCTTATTAACTTTCTTGCATTTTGTCTATTCTATTTCCAAGATTTTGGATCTTGGAAATAGAATCTTGGATCATCTTTACTATCATTATTCTGAATTCTTTTTCAGATAGACTGCCTAGTACCTCTTCATTTGTTAGGTCTGGTGGGTTTTTATCTTGCTCCTTCTCCTGCTATGTGTTTTTCTGTGTTCTCATTTTGCTTATCTTACTGTGTTTGGGGTCTCCTTTTTGCAGGCTGCAGATTCATAGTTCCCATTGTTTTTGGTGTCTGTCCCCAGTGGCTAAAGTTGTTTCAGTAGGTTGTGTAGGCTTCCTGGTTGGGGAGACTAGTGCCTGTGTTCTGGTGGTTGAGGCTCGATCTTGTCTTTCTGGTAGACAGGTCCATGTCTGTTGGTGTGTTTTGGGCTGCCTGTGGCCTTATTATGTCTTTAGGGAGCCTCTCTGCTAATGGGTGATGTTGTGTTCCTGTCTTGCTAGTTGCTTGGCATAGGGTGACCTGCACTGTAGCTTGCTGGTCGTTGACTGAAGCTGGGTGCTGGTGTTGAGATGGAGATCTCTGGGAGATTTTCACCGCTTGATATTATGTGGAGCTGGGAGGTCTCTTGTGGACCCGTGTCCTGAAGTTGGCTCTCCCACTTCAGAGGCACAGCAGTGACTCCTGGCTGCAGCACCAAGAGCCTTTCATCTACCCGGCTCAGAATAAAAGGGAGAAAATGTAGAAAGAAAGAATTAGTAGAAGAAAGAAAGAGAGAGAGAAAGAAAGGAAGATGGAAAGGAAGGAAGGAAGAAAGAAAGAAGGAAAGGAGGGAGGGAGGAAGGACGGAAAGAAAGAAAGAAAGAAAGAAAGAAAGAAAGAAAGAAAGAAAGGAGGGAGGGAGGGAGGGAGGAAGGACGGAAAGAAAGAAAGAAAGGAGGGAGGGAGGGAGGAATGAAAGAAAAAGAAAGAGTGAAAGGAAGAAGGGAGGGAGGAAGGGAGGAAGGAAAGAAAGAAAGAAAAAAAGAAAGAAAGACAGACAGTAGGGAGGGAGGGAGGAAGGAAAGAAAGAAAGAAAGAAAGAAAGGGGTGGAGGGAGGGAGGGAGGAAGGGAAGGTAGGAAAAAAAGAAAGAGAGAAGATAAAGTAAAATAGAATAAAGTATAAAATATAGTAGCGTTATTAAAAATAAAAAAGTAATTATTGAAAAAAAAAACGGACGGATAGAACCCTGGGACCTATGGTGGAAGCAAAGCTATACAGAGAAAATCTCACACAGAAGCATACACATACACATTCACAAAAAGAGAACGGGGAAAAATCGAAAATCTTGCTCTCAAAGTCCACCTCCTCAATTTGGGATAATTCGGTGTAAAAAGAGGAAAAGGGGAAAAAATCTTAAATCTTGTCCTCAAAGTCCACCTCCTCAATTTGGGATGATTCACTGTCCATTCATGCACTCCACAGACGCAGGGCACATCAAGCGGAACTTGGAGCTTTAATCCGCTGCCTCCGAGGCTGCACAGAGAGATTTCCCTGTCTCTTCTCTGCTCTCACAGCTCCCAGGTCTCCGCCTTGGCCCTGGCCCCGCCTCTGCGCGTAGGTCGCCGGAGGGCGTCCGTTCTTCGCTCAGACAGGACGGGTTTAAAGGAGCCGCTGATTCGGGGGCTCTGGCTCACTCCGGCCGAGGGGAGGGAGGGGCACACAGTGCGGGGCGGGCCTGCGGCAGCAGAGGCTGGCGTGACGTTGCACCAGCCCAAGGCACTCCGTGCGCTTTCCCAGGGAAGCCGTCCCTGGGTCCCGGGACCCCGGCAGTAGCGGGGTGCACAGGCCCCCCGGAAGGCGGGGCGGACAGTGACCCGCGCTCGCACACAGGCCCCGCGGCGGCGGCAGCAGCAGCCCCAGCGTCCCACGCCCGTCTCCGGGGTCCGCGCCTTTAGCCGCGGCTCGCGCCCATCTCCGGCGCTTCCCCAAGCAGCCCTCTTAATGCCCTCTCCTCACGCACCAGGAAACAAAAGGGAAGAAAAAGTCTGTTGCCTCTTTGGCAGCTCCAGACCCTTTCCCCGGACTCCCTCCCGGCTAGCCGTGGTGCACTAACCCCTTCAGGCTCTCTTCCTGCCGCCAGCCCCAGTCCTCTCCTTGCGCTCTGACTGAAACCCGATACCCGAGCCTCAGCTCCCAGCCCCGCCCACCCCGGCGGCCGAGCAGACAAGCCTCTCGGGCTGGTGTGTGCCTTAGAGCACCGATCCTCTGTGCCAGAATCTCTCCGCTTTGCCCTCCACACCCCCGTTGCTGTGCTCTCCTCCGCTACTCCAAAGCTTCTCCCTCTGCCACCTGCAGTCTCCACCCGCGAAGGGGCTTCTAGTGTGTGGAAACCTTTCCTCCTTCACTGCTCCCTCCCACTGGTGCAGGTCCCATCCCTATCCTTTTGTCTCTGTTTATTCTTTTTTCTTTTGCCCTACCCAGGTATGTGGGGAGTTTCTTGCCTTTTGGGGGGGTCTGAGGTCTTCTGTCAGCATTCAGTAGGTGTTCTGTAGGAGTTGTTCCACGTGTAGATGAATTTCTGATGTATCTGTGGGGAGGAAGGTGATCTCCGCATCTTACTCTTCCGCCATCTTCCTCTGTCTCCCCCACACTACATTTTCTTTATCCATTTGTTCATCAATGGACACTTAGGTTGTTTCGATATCTTGGTTATTGTGAATGATGCTGAAATGAATGTGGGAGTGTAGATATCCTTTTGAGATCCTGATTCCATTTCCTTTGGATATATACCCAGAAGTGGGATTGCTAGGTCATATGGTAGTGCTATTTTTAACTTTTTGAGAAAACTCCATGCTGTAGTGGCTACATCATTTTGCATTTCAACCAACAGTGTACAGGGGTTCCTTTTTCTCCACATCCTCAACACTTGTTGTCTTTTGTCTTTCAGTAATAGCCACTCTAACAAGAGTGAAGTGTTATTCCATTATGGACTTGATTTCCCTGATGACTAGTGGTGCTGAGAAACTTTTCATGTACTTGTGGGCCATTTGTATGTCTTCTTTTGAGAAATATCTATTCATGTCTTTGCTCATTTTTCATTGAGTTATTTGCTGTTTTGTTTTTACTGTTGAGTTGTATGTGTTTCTTATACATTTTAGATATTAACCCCTTATCAAATACATGATTTACAAATATTTTCTCCCATTCCATAGGTTGCCTTTTCACTCCATTGATTGTTTTGTTTGCTGTGCAGAAGCTTTTTAGTTTAATATAATCCCATTCATCGATTTTTGCTTTTGTTGCCAATGCTTTTCCTGTCATATACAACATATCCTTCCCCAGACCAATGCCAAGGAACTTCTAACCTAAGTTTTCTTCTAGGAGTTTTATGGTTTCAGGTCTTACATTTAAATCTTTAATCCTTTTAGAGTTGATCTTTGTATATAGTGTGAGATACTAATATGTATTCTTCTGCTCTAAATGGAAAGTTCTGTATATGTCAGTTAGGCTCATTTGGTCTAGAGTTCAAGTCAGCTGTTTCTTTATTGATTTTCTGTCTGTATTTTCTATCCATTATTGTAAATGGGGGTATTGAACTCTTTTATTTATTGCTCTCAATTTCTGTCTTCAAATCTGTCAGTATTTGCTTTATATATTTAAGTGTTCTGATGTTGGATGCATATACATTTATAACTGTTATATCTTCCTGTTGAATCACCTTTTTAATCATTATATAATGACTTTCTCTGTTTCTAGAGATAGTTTTAGACTTAAAGTCTATTTTGCATGATATAAATTTAGCCACCCCTGCTTTCTTATGGTTACCATTTGTATGAAATATCTTTTTCCACCCCTTCACTCTCAGCTTATGTATTTAATTCTAAAGTGAGTCTCTTGTAGGTAGCATATGACTAGATCATGTTTACTTATCCATTCATCCATTCTATACATTTTGTTTGGTAATTTTAATCTGTTTACATTGAAGGTAATTATTGATAAGTGAGAACTTACTGTTGCCATTTTGTTAATTGTTTTATGTTTATCTTGCAGTTGTTTTGTTCCTCTCTTTCAGCTTCTTTATTGTACTTCTTTTTGTACTCTGGAGCTCTCCTAGAGGTATTCTCATTGGCATGTAGTTCACTGTTTTTGTTGTTTTTGTGGGAGGGATGAGTGTCGGGACCTCCTAGTTTGCCATCTTGCAACAGGACACACACAATTTTCAGTAACTCATCAGGGCAGAGACATAAAGGCAGAGACAATTTTCAATAACTCAGGGATTCTATTTGAATATATTCTCTGAAATGGAAACATCCATTCATGAGGGCTTTACCCTCATAACCTAATCACCTCCCAAAGGCCCCGTCTCCAAATACCTGCACCTTGGGGATTAGGTTTCAACATATGAGTTTGGAGGGGGACACAAACATTCAGTCGATAACACCCTGTAACTTGCTTTGGCCAATAGAATGCGGCAGAGGGATGATGTGCCAGTTCCATCTCTAGGCATCAAAAGGCTTAGTCCTTCTAAATCCTCTCTTGGATCCCTGCCACGTCTTGAGAACAAGACTGCTGAAGAACAAGAAAATGTGGAACAAACCCCAGTTGTCCCAGCTGAGGTCATCCTAGGGCAGCATAAGGCTAGTGACCCCCAAATATGTAAGAGCACAGTGAAGAGCCCTGCCACAGCTGATGGCCATCATTAATACACTCCCTATATCCATACCTGCTGCAATGTGACTTTGCAGTTCTTCCCATTAAAAGGTGGAGTTTATTTCCCCACACCTTGAATCTGGGATCTATTGCAACTTCCTTTGGCCAGCTGAATGTGGCAGAAGAGATAATGTGCCAGTTCCATCTATAGGCCTCAAGAGCACTTGCACACTTCTATTCTCCTTCTTGGAAGTTTGCCATGCTGTGAGAACATACTTGGGCTAGTCTGATGGAGAAGGAAAGGACATGTAAATGGGCAACTGATTATTCTAACAAATTCCCAAATATGAGAGAGAACCCAGCCAAGATCAGCAGAGCTGCTTCCTAACTTACCCATAGCTGACTGCAGACACATAAGTGAGTCTAGCAAAGATAAGAAGGCATGTCCAGCTAACTCATAGGCTCATGATAATAAAAGATTATCAACTTAAGCCACTGTATTTTGAAGTGGTTTGTTATACCACAATAAGTAAGCAATACAGGCCCTATCAGCAAAGTAACCCAGAAAAGAGTGACTTTGTATATCTTTTCTGTAGTGATCAAGTTACCGCTGAACTCAAAATTGGGCTTACTGAAATGAGACATCTTAATCCATGTTGATCTTTGCACTAAAACTTTAAATAGCTGTTTTGTCCTTGTTTTAATAAGAAACCATGTAAAGAATGTCACTACTTGGATTAGTGGGAATCAGGAGAGGGTGAGAAAAAGGAGGGTAAGTAAATGTGACTTGGACATAAAATTGCAATTGAAGTTTGCTATCTTAATTTTCTGGCATTTTATGTTTTGGTGCTTATAGTAAACAAACAGAATTGTGAATTATACAGGCATACAGAAATAAGCCCACTTGAAATTTCTGGATAAAACTTAAGTCTGATGATTTTTTATATTGGCTACATTTTCTGATATTCTTACTTACTATTTGCAAAGATGCACTGGTACAGTACTGAGATAATAAATATCTGTATTTATCTAAAAGCCTGTAAGAAACTGGAGCTCAACATTAAAGCTGCCTGCAACAACAGCAAAACACTAGTTCCCTTAAAAATAAAGCATTAATGATAACTTTTAGACAACTGCTTGATAATCTGTTTGAGCTAGTCATGTCCCACACTTCTGGATTCCTTTGGTGGGAGTGGAGATTTTTCTTTTCATATCACTGGGGTTTGAAGACTATTGATGAAAATTGTCTGGAGCTACACAAATTGTGGCCTTTTCTTTTTTTTAACATCTTTATTGGAGTATAATTGCTTTACAGTGGTGTGTTAGTTTCTGCTGTATAACAAAGTGAATCAGCTATACGTATACATACATCCACATACCTCCTCCCTCTTGCATCTCCCTCCCACCCTCCCTATCCCACCCCTGTAGATGGTCACAAAGCACCGAGCTTATCTCCCTGTGCTATGCAGCTGCTTCCCACTACCTATCTATTTGACATTTGGTAGTGTATATATGCCCATGCCACTCTCTCACTTCGTCCCAGCTTACCCTTCCCCCTCCGCATGTCCTCAAGTCCATTCTCTACATCTGCGTCTTTATTCCTGTCCTGCCCCTAGGTTCTTCAGAACCTTTTTTTTTTAGATCCCATATATATGTGTTAGCATATGGTATTTGTTTTTCTCTTTCTGACTTACTTCACTCTGTATGACAGTCTCTAGGTCCATCCACCTCACTACAAATAATTCAATTTCGTTTCTTTTTATGGCTGAGTAATATTCCATTGTATACATGTGAATTGTGGCCTTTTCAAAGAAATATAAGGCTTCCAGTGCTGTCATTTGAACTCGTGGTTTTATAACACCTATCATGGTATAATAAAACCAGTAGAAAAGGAAAAAAAATCGTAGCTAAAAACACGACTGAAAAATTGGATTAATAAGCCCTCATTAAATCAGATAAAAAGAAACAGTGGCTTAAAAGCAATAACATGAACTTGGGTGTATTTTGGAAAAAAAGGTTTTGTTTTTCTTTTCTGTGGTACGCAGGCCTCTCACTGCTGTGGCCTCTCCCGTTGTGGAGCACAGGCTCAGCGGCCATGGCTCACAGGCCCAGCCACTCCGTGGCATGTGGGATCTTCTCAGACCAGAGCACGAACCCGTGTCCCCTGCATTGGCAGGCGGACTCTCAACCACTGTGCCACCAGGGAGACCCAAAATAATATTTTTGATTCATCATGAAAGTGAATAGTAGCCACCATGCTATTGTGTTCTACCCCAAGCAGTCATGTGAAACTATTTCCACTCTTAGCATCCTGAGTTTGGTCTCTCTGTTTTTCAATAAAAAGGAACTGGTGTCCTTAGATAGTAGCATACTTTAAAATCAGCCTGAAACATCCTGTTCCTGGAGGAAGCAAGGATACTTTTGAAGGTGTCTGAGTTGTGGCATAAGAGTCAGCTTAAAGTCATCACCACTGGTCTATGAAAATTTGAACATTAAAAAAGTGATTTTGGGGCCTCCCTGGTGGTGCAGTGGTTGAGAGTCCGCCTGCCGATGCAGGGGATACGGGTTCGTGCCCCGGTCTGGGGGGATCCCATATGCCACGGAGCGGCTGGGCCCGTGAGCCATGGCCGCTGGGCCTGCGCGTCCGGAGCCTGTGCTCCGCAACGGGAGAGACCACAGCAGTGAGAGGCCCGCATACCGCAAAAAAAGAAAAAAAAAAAAAAAGTGATTTTGGTCTCCTGGAACCAATGAAGTCTGTGAACGGCCAAATGTCCATGACAATACTCAACAGGGACGACATAAAGTAAGCAGGCAATACAAAATGCATATATGATCACAATCAGACAAACTCTGTGTTAGGACCATCTGAGTCTGGATATTAAATTGAATCTGTGGGCTTTCTCACCTGCTGGGGACTTGAGGGCAGATACAGCATGAACACTTGAGCTCATCCTCATTTTTCACATTGCTGATGAGGATGGAAACTTTTTGATGCTGAGCTTGGTTCAAAATGGAGGCACCAATTTTTCTGTGTTCTTCAGGAATGACATAAGACCCACGCATAAAACAGTGGTTGCTGTAGTGAGTTTAGACATGTCAGGACCTGTGTGGACTTTTGCACCTATATGTTCCTGGTGATCTAGGTACCCAAGAGAAGCTTGGTTGTGATATGAAAAAGCTGAGACTTTATACCACACTCCAGGGAGGGAAAATGTGTTTTATTCACTAAAAGTGAGAAATGAATGCAAGAAGGGAGATGACTTGGTGCTAACAATGGTAACCAGGAAAACATATTGTCTCAATAATTACTGGTAATGTGGTTATGAAATTAAGTCAACTATTAAGTTAAAGTCATAAAGTAGAAAGAGCACAGCGTAAACAACCAAAAATATTTTGAAGTCTAGAAAAGAGGCAGTGGTTCATCAAGAATTCAGCTTTGTTGATCCAGAGAACACCACATCATGAGGATAGCATTACTTACAGCTGTACTCCCTTCTAGGAACTTTGGGGGCAGAGTGATCTGGAGGAGGTGGTAAGGGAAATAAAAGTACAAAGTATGCTAAAGACCTTGTCTTTTGTGGGTGGGAGCACTGTAGATGAATGATTATTTCTTGGCACTGATAAGAAAATGTTTCCTCAGTGCCTAGAGATTTGGAGCCTCATTCCCAGCTCCATTCTGGGGAAGGAAGGTCACACTGACTGAAATGGAAGCAAAGGCTCTGTTGAGGAATCAGGCCTGGAGCAGTTGACAGAAACTTCCAGAGGAGCTTAAGATCATGGACTAAATGCTGACATGCCCTCAAATAACTCTCAAGGAAATGAGAGACTGACTATCCTCTGTTAGAGAGGATCCAGAAACTACAGAAACTCGGGAAAGGTTTACATTGAGGTGATGTTGTCCTGCACTGTTATTAAGGAAGAAATGTAAAGAAACCTTTGGTTTGGGTGAGGGGTTAATATCAATCTCAATGTTAAAGCATTTTAGGACACAGTCAAAATTGTCCCTCTTCAATAGACATCAAATGCTTTAAGGTTTCCTGGTCAAAAATGATGTCTGTTCCCATAGTTTTGTGACCAGAATGTTGCATCCCTGAAGACGTAGGTCTTCCCTAATGGAAAACTATCATGACAGAAGAATAACATCTTTTAAGACAGGTATCTACACTCTTTGTGGCTGGGTAGGACTCCAAGAAAACATAGGGGAAAAGTAGGGAACAAAATAAATGAAAGTAAAGGAAGGAACAAATGCTGATTTATAAGGGAGTGAGGAAACCAGCCTGCCTGGAATAGATGGTCCATGGTCAAGTAGAGAACAGGAACGGTTATGGTTATAGGGATAAGGTCATGGAGGACTTGGATGTCAGGTGTAGGAGTTTAGATTTAGTTAGGAATTGAGTTATATGGAGAAAATTATATTTTAAGGAGATGATCTGGTAGCAGTATACAAGATGGACAGGTGTTGTGAGAGACTGAGAGGTTTGTGGAAGGATATAAAATCTAGATGATGAGAGCCTGAGCAAGGAGAATGAGACTGGTAAGGAATGAACAAATAATGGACACATTTAAAAGCAGATGCTTTTTTTTATTACAAAAGTATTATATGCTCACCTTAAACATATGTTAACATATACATTTTTAATATAAAAATACATGAACTAAAATATGTATATATCAGTGCAACCACTCTTAGAAGCTATATTTAAAACTCCTAAACCACTATATAGGAAAAAGGAGGAAACTTTGACAAATCTAGGAAGAAGAAAAAAACCAAAAAAATTTAATTGACAGAATTTTTAATAAATATTTTACAGTTGTAATCTATGTAAAGGGTTTAATTACGAATTAAGAGGCAGACATTCTCAGATGAAGTTTAAAAAAATCGCATCACATGCTGTCTTGAAAAGATACACCTAAAACAAAACACAAAAATGTTGAAAATATTGGAGTGGATAAAGATACACCAGACAAATGCTAACAAAACCCAAGTGGGGGAGGGGAAAGAAATGTAAGGCAAAAAGCATTAAATGGGTTAAAGAAGGTTTCTTTATGTTGTGAATTAACACAATGCAATAAGAAAATCATGAAATTTAACACAATGAAAAACAAGTTCAAATATGTAAAGCAGAAAACGTTAAAAATAGGAGGATGTGATAAAACAGTGGGAGATTTTACATACTTTTATCTGAAAAATTAGATCAAGCAGTTAAAAAGGGAAAATCTAAATAACAATTAACAAGTTTGATTTAATATGTAGAAATATGATATAATATTACCAAACAAAAAGAAAATACATATTTGCTTTAATTGACATGATTTGAAAAAGGTAAGGAGGCACTGCTCTAGGGACTTATTAATACAGAGATTTATATTCTAAATGAAATATCAACATAGTCAAAATATCACTACCAAGTCAGTTTTATTCCAAGAATGCAAGAATAGATCAACATTAGGAAATCTATTAGTGTAATTAATACATTAACGTATTAAAAAGAATAACAATATTATCACCTTGGCAGATACCAGGAAAGGTCTTTGATAACATTCTATATCCGTTCCTGACAAAACTATAAGTCAATCAGGAATAAGGAGCAGAAGGGCATTTCAATAACTTGAAAAAGGGTATCTATCAGAAACAATGGCAATCATCATATTTTAGAGTGAAACAATGAGTTACTTCTATTAAGGTCAAAAACAAGAGAAGGATGCCTACTCTTTATTAAGCCATATAAATCTGTACTGTCTTGGAAGTCATAAGATCTTTACCAATGTGCTAAAAATGAATAAAATTAGATGTAAACATTAGCAAGGAAAAGACAAATGTTTCATTATTTACTGCTGACATGATTGCATATCTAAGAATTCAAGATAACTAACTGGAAAAACCCCCACAGAACTGAGTTTAATATGATGCCTGTATACAGATAAATGCAAAACTCTATATTGTTAAGATGCCAATTTTGACACATTACTCAAAGGGTCCAAGGCACTTCCAGGGATTTTTTTGTTTTACAGAAGTTGATGAGTTGATTCTAAAATTCGTCTGGAAAAAGAAAATGTACAAAAACAACCAAGTAAATTCTAGGGAAAAAAAAGAATAATGAAGGGGGGACAGATTTCAAAAATATATTACAATGCTACAATAATTAAAGCAGTGAGGTACTAGCTCAGTAATAGACAAAAATTGAATAGAAAAGAAACTTAAGCAGCATACCCATAGAGAGAATTCCAAATCAGTGCAGATATAAGTCAATACAATAAATAAGTTGGGAAGACTAGCTGTCTCTTCTGAAAAAATAAACATAGGTTCCTACTTTCCACCATACACAACATATATGGATTAAAACACTAAGCTATAAAAATATATAAACTAGTAGAGGAAAATAATTTTGGGTACAGAAGCCTACCTAAATATAAGACATAGCCAAAAAACTGTAAACAAAAGATTACAATGTTTGCCTTTTTACGTAATTAAAATCTATGCCAAATACCATCATAAATAAACTTTAAAAAAGACAAATGGGGCCTCCCTGGTGGCGCAGTGGTTAAGAGTCCGCCTGCCGATGCAGGGGATACGGGTTCGTGCCCCGGTCTGGGAGGATCCCATATGCCGCGGAGCAGCTGGGCCCGTGAGCCATGGCCGCTGGGCCTGCGCATCCGGAGCCTGTGCTCCGCAACGGGAGAGGCCACAACAGTGAGAGGCCCACATACCGCAAAAAGAAAAAAAAAAAAAAAAAAAAAAAGACAAATGACAGGGGCTTCGCGCAGTGGTTGAGAGTCCGCCTGCCAGTGCAGGGGACATGGGTTCGTGCCCCGGTTCAGGAAGACCCCACATGCCACGGAGTGGCTGGGCCCGTGAGCCATGGCCACTGAGCCTGCACGTCCAGAGCCTGTGCTCCGCAACGGGAGAGGCCACAACAGTGAGAGGCCCGCGTACCGCAAAAAAAAAAAAAAAAAATGACAAATGACAGACATTGGCAACATATAGCAGACAAAAGGATACCAGCTCTAATATCCAGAGACCTCCTACAAATCAAGAAGGAAAAAAGACAAATGACTCAACAGAAAAAATAGGCAAAGGATATGAACAAGCAATCTCCCACAGAAGAAATACAAATAGCTAATAAATATATTAAAAGGTGCTTAACTTCACTGGCGATTAGGGAAAAATAAAGGAATGAGATTCGATTTTTCATCCAAAGTGCTGACAAAAATTAAAAAGAATAACAGTGTCCAGCATGCTGGGAGGAAATTTAGCTCAAACGCTTTGATCTATCAATTACACTTCTAAGGTACTGGCCTATGAAAATACTTCTAAATGTGCAAAAGATAGATTCAAAAGACCATTTTTTAAATAGCATTATCTGTAATAGTTAGAAAAAAAAACCTGTTAACAACCTAAAGATGTATCATGTGGAAAGAGTTGAATAAATTATATAGTACACCCTACTATAGAATTCTACTAGCTGTTACAATGACTTTCTATTGATCCGGGGATGAGAGGTATGGGTTGATCAAGTTGTAGATAGAATAACATGCATAGGATAATTTCGTTTTGTAAGACACGCAAGAACACATAAACAGAAAAAATACTTGGAAGACACAAAACAAATAATCATGCCTGTCTCTGGGCTGTAGGAGAGGGATATTTTCACTTGCTACCTTATAAACCACTGTACTTTTTACTTTTATAATAAGCATGTATTACTTTTCTAACAGAAAAAAAACATAAGCTCACTGTATAATATTTGGATTTTTAAAAAACTGTAAGGAAACAGAAGAAAAGCGATATGAATTCTTACCACACAGAGGCATTAGTGTCACCACTTGTCTTTTCAGTCCCTGTTATGCATTTTTAACATACTTGAGATCTTACTCTACATAATTTGGGGCTTGTCTTTCAATTAAGATAATATTGTATTTTCCCTGTAGAAAATTCAGAGAATAAAGAGACACAAGAGAATAAAAAGCACATGTATTTCCACCACCCAGAGATAATTGCTTAAGAAAATGTGAAATTCAAGTGCACAGAACTGAATTATGAGTCATGCATCCACACTGTCATAGAACATGCACACTGTTTCACTGATCCATGCCCTCTTTTATTTTGATCCAAGAACTTGTTCTTTTATTTAATTTTCATAATACTCATACAATCATTAAATAGTCAATGATATGTTTTTAGTTATAGAATGAATACCCACCTACCCACCCACCCATCAAAGCTGAGCACTAGAATACTGACAATAACTGCCACCTACTTCTATGATCCCCTCCTATTCCAACCCCCTTTCCTCAGCCCTAGTGGCCATTATCCTGAAGTTTTCCCTGCTATTCTTTTGATTTCTAATAAAATATTTTTAATCCCAAATATATATGTACACCTAAATAATATAGCCTTCAGTTTTACTTCTTTTTGAATAATAAAAAAAGAATATCCTATTATATGTAGTCTTCTGGGACTTGACACCTTAATTTAACATGATAGAAGTAAAATCTACCCATATTATTACTATTATTTACCTGTAGTGCCTTCATTTCTCTGCTGTATAATATTCCATTGTGTAAATATACCACAATCCTTTTTGGACTTTCACTACTAATACTACTAATATATTCTACTGGTCATTTTTCTGAAGACATTTATATAGTTTTCTTTCTACAAAATTGGAATATTATACATACTTTCATGTGACCTGTTTCTGTCACTACTGAGATCTTGTGAACATATTCCCATTTCAGTAAATATTCTTCTGAATATTAAATGGCTGCATAATATGTCATCATATTGTTGCAACATAATTTTAGTTAACCACCCCCAACTGTCGGACATCCAGATTGCTTTTAATTTTTTTGCCATGTTAAGAAATATGGGTGCATATACCCTCTGACTCAGCAACTCTCCTTTTCAGAATTTATCCTAAGCAATATCTGAACATTTATGCACACAGTCATGTACAGGGCTACCATGTGGGACAACACAGTTTGTGTTCTGCACAACTTACACAATGTATGTGCTCATCACAGCAGTTTTTAGAATACAAAACAAATTGGAAAGAATTTAATGCCCACCAGTAGGAGATGAAGTAAATAAGTTATGTATTAAAATTATAATACAGATGCATGTTTACTGACATGAAATGTTTACAATTTACTAAGTGGAAAAAATAGGATAAAAGGCAGTATGAGTCCATTTTGTAAAAGAAAATAAACATACATAGAGTGTGGAAGAGCATACACCAAAAATTTTACAGTGTTTGAGTATTGAGTTTATTTTTTTAATTTTTTCACTTTGCTTACTTACATTTTGAAGTGTTTTCAACAGTAAAACTTGATTACATGTATAATAAAAAGATGAATAAATAATGAATTTTATGCACAATCATTTAAATATTTTTCCTGAATATAAAATACTTTCACACTGTAAGAACTTTCACAGAAAATAAGAACATAGAGAAGTAAACAAAAATCACACATAATCCTACCCACCTAGAGATAATTAGTTCACAATCTCCAATGTGTTTATTACTAGTCATTTTTCTCTGATTATATATATTTAAAATAATTGCAACCATACTCTATATAATCTTATATGCTGATTTCTCACTTAACATTATATAATATGAACATACCATAAATATTTTAATGGAAGAATAGTCTATCACATGGAAATAGCACATTTACTTAATCATGCCCTTAAAGTTAGGCCCTTAGGTTTTTCTGTTTTTTCACTATACCAAATAACTCTGAGAGGAATATCTTTGTGCATGAATTATCCATATTTTAGATCATTTCCTTGAGTAAATTTATTGAAGTGAAAATACTAAGTCAAAGAGTACCAACATTTTCATATACCTTGATATATATTGCCAAAACTGTATTTACTATATATTTTAAGGCAGCATGGAGAAGTAGGAAAAAAAAAGTCAAAATATGTGGATCCCATGCCCGTCTTTAGTACTTGCTGTTTAACCTCTAGTTAGGTAAAAGTGATATAAAAACATCTGTCTTAGCTTAGTCACAAGGTTATTTTGATAATCAAATAAGAAAATAGATCCTCCAGCAACCATATATGTTACTTCCTCAGGAATGCTTTTCTTAACTTTCTGGACTCTTACAGCATCCTATACTTAATTTCTCTTCATTGCTTTACAACAACTGATAAATAATTGTTCAATTATTTGTACATTGTCTGTTTCCCCCAAATGATTTTAAGCTCCATTAAAATATGCCTGGCACACAGTTGATGCTCAATAAATATTTGTTGAATGAATGAATAAATGGATGGATGGAGATGGACGAATGAAGTGACAGCACTTTGTAAACTAAATCATTAGACATTTATTTGGAAGGTATTTCGATTATTATTATTATTAATTTGTATAGATGATTCTAGATCTTTAGAGGTTCCTTGCCTAACCATAATTTCATTATGTAGCATTAATGCTTGCCATGCCAGCCAGAGGCACAGGTAGCAACGTTGCTGGAAGCACCTGGTAGGAGCTGAGACTTGGAGAACCAAGTAGTTAGTTCTCTAGGTCACCAAGCTGGGAGTTAAGGAGTTGTAGTTACAATTAATCAAACACAAGGCAGTGGTCAGGAATCCAGGATGTCAGTGATATTTGAAGAAGCAGGTGGATCCTGGAGGTCAGAAACAAACTAATGGTAAATGGTCTAGATAGTAAGGTGCAAACTGGAGAATGGATTAAAGTAGATGGGAGAGTTAAATTCCAGGCATCAGTGCTTAAAGCATGGAGTCATGAATATGATCCTAAAGCAAAGGGTACTTGAATTCAGTGCTCCCTTGTGTTATTTCTGCCCAAACTGAAAATGATATCAGGAAACGTTTGTGCCTAGTTCCATATACATGAGCAAGGAAATGATAGTAGCTAGTTGAGGAATGAGATTTGAGGAACACAAATAGGTTCTGATAAGTGACAGGATAAAGTGAGACCATTTATATATAAGATCTTATAATAGTTTACACATAAAATGGGAGCAATCAAGCTTCGGATCCTCTAATTCTCATCTTGATTTTCAATAGCAGATATTATGGCATAATGGATAGGGTCATAGACTCTGGAAACAGGCTAGCTGTGTTCAAATCCCAGTGCTGTACTTTATTAGTTGTGTCCTTTGGACAAGTTACTTCACCTCTGTGTGCTAGTTTCCTCATCTGTAAAACAGGGATGAGAGTATCTACCTCAATGAGTTCTTGTGAAGATTAAATGAGTTGATGCATGTAAGGACCTTAGAATAGTGCCCAGACATAGTAAATGCTATGTTAATATTATTATTATTATTATTATTATTTATGTCACATAAGACCAAACAACAAAAATTGATGCTATAAAAAATGGATAAATACACTGTATGTCAGCTTTATCTAAAATAATAAAGTCTCTAAACAGGAATTTTTCTCATTAAAATAAGAATTTGACTTGTACCTAAACAGAGTTGACTGTATAAAATATATGGGCATTAGTAAATTAGCAAAATTTATCACAGCAATCCCATCTATGTGTTTATTCTATAGAAGCTGTTTTATGAACACTATCTTTAAAAGTTGTAAAGAATGAATGCACATTTCCTAGTAGCAAAAACACTATTAAGCTGAAGTACAGTTGATCCATAACATCTGGTCTATAAGAAGAAATGCCCTACTCAATTTTTTGAAGCTAATTCTACTAGAAGCAGAAATATTTGAGTTGGAAGGCTTGTCTATGGAAAAATCTGAACATGGAAAGGCTCGAACTTGGGAAGACTAATTTTGAAAACGTCTGGACCTGGGGAAAGGTCGGAAGGCCTGAACTCTGGAACATGTTAAAATACCTGGATATCGTAGACACTGGAAGACCTGAATGTTAGAAGACCGGTACACTGGAGACGTTGGAAGACGCGGATATTGAGCCTGCTTTTGGAAGACTGAGTAGTTGTTTGGAAGACATGGAGATGCTGGAAGACGTGGAGATGTTGGAAGACGTGGAGATGCTGGAAGACATAGAGATGCTGGAAGACGAGCAGATGCTGGAAGCCCTGGAGATGCTGGAAGCCCTGGAGATGTAGGAAGACATGGATTTTCTGGAAGACGTGGGTTTTTTGGAAGACGTGGATTTTCTGGAAGACACCCCTTTGTTGGAAGACATGGATTTTCTGGAAGACGCACCTTTTTTGGAAGACGTGAATTTTCTGGAAGACACACCTTTGTTGGAAGACGTGGATTTTCTGGAAGACATGGCTTTGTTGGAAGACGTGGATTTTCTGGAAGATGCCGCTTTGTTGGAAGACGTGGATTTTCTGGAAGACGCACCTTTGTTGGAAGACATGGATTTTCTGGAAGACGTGGATTTTCTGGAAGACATGGGTAGGCTGGAAGACATGAATTTGATGGAAGACACAGTTTTGTTGGAAGACAAGGATTTGCTGGAAGACATGGATTTCCTGGAAGACGTGGATTTTCTGGAAGCCATGGATTTGATGGAAGACATGGATTTTCTGGAAGACTTGGATAGGCTGGAAGACCTGGAGGTCATTGGAAGACATGGATTTCCTGGAAGCCATGGCTTTTCTGGAAGACATGGATTTTCAGGAAGACCCGAATTGTCTGGAAGACCTGGATTATTTGGAAGACATAGATTTGCTGGAAGACTTGGAAGTTACTGGAAGACATGAATTTTCTGGAAGACATTAATCTCTAGGAAGACATAAGTTTGCTGGAAGACCTGAATTTAGTGGAAGACATGAATTTTCTGGAAGACGTGGCTTTATTGGAAGACCTGGATTTAGTGGAAGACATTGATTTTGTCTGGAAGACGTGGATTGATTGGAAGACTGGATTTGGTGGAAGACATGGATTTTTCTGGAAGATCTGGATTTGATGGAAGACGTAGATTTTTCTGGAAGACGTGGACTGAGAGGAAGACCTGGATTTCTTTCTGGAAGACATGGATTGGCTGGAAGACTTGGATTTTTATGGAAGACGTAAATTAGCTGGAAGACTTGGATTTGGTGGAAGACATAGATTTTTCTGGAAGACGTGGATTGGCTGGAAGGCTTGAAATTGTTGGAAGACATGGATTTTCCTGGAAGATATGGATTTTGTGGAAGACCTATAATTGCTGGAAGACTGGATTTGCTGGAAGACATGGATTGTCTGGAAGATGTGGATTTTCTGGAAGACTGGGTTAGCTGGAAGACCTTGATGGTGTTGGAAGACTTGGAATTAGTTGGAAGACTTGGAGTTGCTGGAAGACTTGGAGTCGTTGGAAGACCTCGACACTGGCGCCATTGGAAACCCTGGACATTGGAGACATTGGAAGCACAGGATGTTGGAGACATTGGAAGCCTTAGATTTTGAGGACATTCATTATTCTGGACATTGGAGACTTTGGAGGCCCTGAGTGTTGGAATTAATGGATATGGAAGCCATGGATACTGGAAGCCCTGAACACTAGAGACATTGCAATTCCTGTACCTTGGAAGCCCTAAACATTGGAAGGTATGGACAGTAGAAGACCTAGACATTTAGAAATCTTAAATCAGAATCCCTGGATATTGGGAGACACTAGAAAACCTGGATATTGACATATTCATGTTAAAAGACATAGCATTTGGAATATGTAATTTTCATGATGCTGGAAGTCAAGAGTGTTGGCAGCCCTGAACCTTAGGACACCTGGACACTAAAAGATCGGGGTATTAAGAGAGACCTAGTTATTCAGACACTGGGGATGTTGGAACACCTGAATGTTAGAAGACCAGGCTCTTGGAGATATTGAAAGACTTGGGCATTACAGGAACTTGTGATGACAAGACATTGTAAATTCAGGATTTGGAAGATAGGAACTGAATTATTTATGTGCTGGAAGATATTAGAAGAGCTAGACTTGGACACAATGAAATAAATGGACTCTAGAAGACCTGTAGCTAGGAGGTATTGGAGGATTGGGAACATAGAAAAATTGGAAGTTAGAACTCTGGCCCCTGAAAGACAAGACCTGGAACTTGAAGATTGATTTTTGGAGTTATTAGAAGACCCAGACTTTTAATGACTCTGATATTGAGGAGTCTAAAAACATCAGCACTGGACATGCTGCAAGCCAGAGAGTAGAAGACGTGGATATTGTAACATTTAGAAGATCTGGCAATTGGAGATATCAGAAGCTATGTAGCTCAGAAGACCTGATATTAGAGACACTGAAGAATTGAAAGGCCTAATCTTAGAGCTATTGGAAGGTCATGTTGAAAAATATTGGCAATGTTGAAAGACTATCATGTTAGGACCTGATGTAACATTAAAAGACATAATAAGGCTACTCAGTCTTTATGACTATGGCATCTCTTTCACTAAAAAGTAAAACACAGAGAAAGGACTTCTTAGGAAGATGACAACAAGGAATCAGGGAAATTCAATTAAAAGTGAGTAGTTTCAGTGGGCTGGAACCTACTTCATAGTCTCAACGAACTGGGATTCTGGGGGTTTATTGACTGACAGCATGAGGAATGAGGAATTATCAAAGAATAAGCAACAGCATGGCAGGGGAACTACTTGACTTTAGGTCAGGGGTCAGCAAAATTTTCTGTAAAGGATCACATAGTAAATATTTAAGGTTTTGCAGGCCATATGGTTTCTGTTGCAACTACTCAACTCTGCCATTGTAGTGCAGCCTTAGACAATACGTAAATGAGTTGGGCCAGATTTGGCCCACAGGCCTTAGTTTGCCAGGCCCAGCTCTAGATGCCAAATCTAGGGAATGGTAAACTTAACTACTTCCAGGCTAGCCTTCACATGCAAAAGAATGGATAGAGCAATCTGAAGCCCAGTGGTAAATAAAGATAGCATTTATGTGATGATATTCGGAGATGAAGCTGGCAAGAACCTAAGAATGTAGTTTAGATCTCCAATTAATTGTTTCAGGGCCCTAAACAAGGAGATTTGTATTCAGAGCCAAAATTAAGTGGGTAGTATTCAAGGCCCCTGGCCAAGGGGATAAGGTTCAGTGAGGATGCCCTAATTTAGTAGGTTGGAAGCTTAAGAAGAAACTCACAAAAAATATTTTTTTTAAAAAAGAAGAAACTCACCCCTAAAGACTGGGGTTATCCTGCCAAGACTAAGCACCACTAACCCAAAGAGAGAGAGAGTCCCCAGCCAGTGAGAGACAAGAAGCCAGTGGCAAAGCCTTCATTCTATGTCCCATGTTCTTGTCATCATACCACTGCCAAATAATCAAGAGCCAACTCTAGGTGTTTGCAATGATGGAGAACAGGAAGGAGATTACAGCTTGTTAGGCTCATCTCAGGCACTCTGGCTTCAGATAATCTGATTTCTGATCTTACCCATCCAAGGCTGACAAGCTTAAGAGATCAGGATTGAGCTATAGGCCGAAGATCTTTAGTACTTAGATAGGGCTGAGGAAGAGAAGGACTATCACATATATTGCATAAAAGAGAACACTGGTAGATAAAACTGGTTAAGGTACGCTGGGATTAGGCCTGGACTTAAAGGTTAAATAATGGAATATATAGACAATGGGCAGCCATTGATGATTTTTGAACAAGAAATTACCAGAATCAGAATTGTGCACAAGGAAAGTTAGTCAAGCAGCAAGATGCTGAATGCCAAAGACCACTAGATAAATATACTAGAACACCAAAGACTCCAAATTAAAACACTTAAAAGGTTGGGATGTGAGTTATAACATTACAGTTGAATTAAGATTGAATTAAGTTGAATTACAGTTCTGTTGCTCAGCACACATAGTGTCAGAGTTATGATGAATACTCAGAATTCTGAATACCACTATTTCAAACTCCTTCATTGCCAATGCAGAATACATGAAATACAAGGAAGTTCAGAAGCTAGTTATAAGGAATTGTCTTGTTCTCACCTAGTAAGATTACTTAGACATCCAATTTTTCTCAAAGGCAGCTGAGCTAATACTTTGTGGTTTAAGCAAAGTAGGTCCTATATAGCTTTATCTTTGGCTCCTATAACACAGAGTGACTTAATTATCTTAAAAGTGGGATCAAGTGGATGAATTAGTTTCTAAAGAATAGGAATACATCCATGTGAGAAAAGTCATTACTTCTAATCACTATTTAAATAAATAACCACATTATAAATATAGTATATAGAATCTCTGTAGGTCAAGGTGTAACAGGGACGGAGGAATTATTGTTTCAGGTATCTCTCATAAGCAAACAAAGAAAAATATTTAACATCAATTTTTAGTCATTCTCTCTTCTTAAAACAATCATGCATAACTTATTTTGAGGGAAATTAGATAAAATATCAAAATGGTAAAACTTGGCAAAGAGTAAATGATCATATTCTAGTTCTATAATGATTATTCATGTTATAATAATAATAATAATAGCAACAATTTATTGAGCACTTACTATGTGCCAGGCACTGTACTAAACATTTCATACAATCTCATAGTAATCCTATAATGCAAGTATTTTCGACCCTGTTTTACAGATTAGAAACCCAAGTTTGAAATGATTTAAAAACATGGCCACAGTTACATAGCTGGTAATTGGCAGGGAGAGACAGGATTGAAAGTAAGCAGATCTGTCTGATTCCAAAGCCTAGGCCCATGCTGACTTCTCACACTTCAATAGGCCAAGGGTTATCCTGCAAGGACTAAGCACCATTCACCCAAAGAGAGGGAGTCCCCAACCCAGGGCAGACAAGAAACCGTTGGCAAAGCCCTAACTCTAACTCCCATGTTCCTGTCATTAGGGCACTCATCATACCACTGCCAGTTAATCAAAAGCCAACTCTGGGTGTTTGCAATGATAGGTTAATTATATCTTTGGCTTTATGTAGTAATGCAAGAAAAATGAAGTGCAGTGTCTCAAGCACACTAGATTCATATTTAATTTCTCAATATTTGTTATTCATGCTAATGAAATGTACTATTAATCCTTTCATCTATTTCTACTTGATTTCATGGCTCCCAAAAACATATACATTCTGTTCATAGCACATCATATTTATTTCTGAATTCTTAGAAAAACAACCATAACAAACTGACATCAAAGGCCATTAAAAGGTAATAAAAACTATGCAAAGTTCAGTGAGTAATGTATTTCACAGCACAAATATGAGCCACACACTGTTAGACTATACACACTGTAGAAGCCCTTTATTAGCATTCAGGTGCCTGCAGCTATGTAATCCAAATGTGTAGTTTAAAGATCCTTCTCTGCATTTTGATCTTAAAAGATTTTAAGTAAACAAAAGCTCTTTTTTAATGTAATGCCAGTTTTCTAATATTTTCTACAAATTTCAGCAACCTGCACTGTCCTTTCTCTCTACCCCCTTTTTCTTTCTTTTTTTCTTTTTGCCAGTTGTTAAATACCTGTAAAGGAGGAAATTACCATGCACTTCATAATATTGACCACAAGAATTTACCTGAACCATTTGACAACAGAAAGATTCTTTCCGCTCAAACTGTGTATAAAATATACTAAAAGAAATTTCAATTTTTCAATTTTAGGGACTATTCTTAACTTAAAAAAGAAAAAAGAAACACCCATGTACATGGCACTATTGTCATTAACTTCTATTTCTACCACTTAGCCTAAACCAACTTTCACATCCTCCTATAGGTTCTGCTGACTTGTTAAACTGAACCATATTAAAATGTTCTTTTACCCTCATCAATGATACTTCTCAGAATATTTTAACTGGATATTGCCTTAAACAAGAATTAGATCTATCCCAATATTTTATTTCAAATGGCCTGGGACCTAGACAAATGTTTCCACATATCAAGCCAAAGTCTAGGCATTCCTACCACAATCAAAATCATACAGTAGTCAGTTTCCCATTGTATTATTTTATACTAACTGGTCCCGATGGATGCTATTCAACTCAAAATTTGATTTGTCTAATTCTGGTCAAATTAAGACAAAAAAATTGCCAACACAATAATCTCAATAAATGGTAAAATTATCAAGAAACTACATTCTTTAAAAGCATATGGAACTACTGATTATGCTGGTACAATAATCATTAACTTAAAAATATTTACCTCTAGGTATGACTAAGAGTACACCGATCATCCATGGAACCTTGAAATAGTTAACACAGATTTCTCTGCTCTGGTTTATGCAAATGATACAAAATGTTAAAGTGCTTTGCTCACAATACCTATGCATTATATACATAATGCAAATCCTATAACTCAGAAGAAAAAGCGCAATTATCACATTGAAAAACTCACAGGAGGTACTCTCTATCTTTCCTTTCAGAGAGTTGAGGTTATATTGGTTTCCCTTTTTTCTATGGCATCTATGCCTAACTCTCTTTTCTGAGAGGGACTAAAACATGATAAAGCTTGAACCACAAGAACAATTTTTAAAATAACAACAGTATAAGACAGTAATATTACTACTCACCTTGGTCTCTATGAAAGGGGTTGGGTAGTCTCAAAATCAACCAATGAGGCTGATGCACCTTTCTCTCAAGGTAAGAATGTCAGAGATAGAAGGACATCAGAGACCAAGTGGTCCTATTCTCTCCTTTGACAGATAAGGAAAGAGTAGGGTGATTTGAATAGGACCATCCATTGAGCTAGTGGCAGAGGAGAAACTTGGAATTAAGTTTTCCTAGCCCCTGGGCCCATTATCATTTGTATTACATTTTCTATCATAATTATGTGTAAACTTAGAGCAGTGGTTTGCAACCATGACTATATTAAAAAATCATTTGAGAAGATTTCAAAATAAACGGCTGCTGGCCTCACCTCTGACTCACCATGTCCAGGGGCAGGTCCCAGAAATCTGTGTTTTTTGAAGCTCCCCATAATGCTTTTGATGTGCAGTCAGTGTTGAAAACCACCATGGCTTCGTGAAGAGTGTAAGCTCCTATGGCACGGTGGCAAGTCACTAGATCCCTATCACCCTATAATGGGTTTTCAACTCTCATCTGCCTCTTGTGAACATGTTGAGGAATGTCTGTCATCTCAACTGTAACTATGCAAGCAAGCCTTTTAACTTTTGTATTTTTTCCCTTTTTTCTGATCACTTCAAGCTCAGATATAGGTAGCCTATCTTTCAGACCTCCAGGCTGGGAGGGAAATTACTGGATTTCCAACTTTAGGGAAGAGGATATTCAACCATTCAAATCACTGGGAAGAGCAGATATGAGAACAGAGAAGATGGATGGAAATGAACTCTAGCAGCTTCTCCTCCTCGATTAAGTGCCAAAGTAAATCCAGGAATACATTATAAATGTACTGCCTTTCAGGACCTTATACAATTGCTGTGAAACAAATTAACTTATACCAAACTAATTAAAAGGAGATTTGTATCCTTTCGGTTGAGATAGCAAGTTAGGCTTAAACAGAATTAAAATAAATTTCAGGATCAAGAATACAAAATTTTCCAATCAAGTTGAGTACCCCCTCCCTAGGTCTTAGAGTTGAGTTCCTGAAACCCTCATTGTAGGGGAATTTGTGTTGGAGGAATATATAAGGTTTGGGGGGAAATTGGGGGGGAGAAGAGAGTATTATGAAAGCCCAGACAATTGGTTTGTTCACTGAAATAAAACACTAAGTAAAGTGACTCTTGGTGGTATTTCACTAATTTTACATTAGCAATAGTGATTGTTGGGCAATTAATTCCTATTTCTCTCTGAGCTCAAGGTGAGGAATATCATGCATCAATGAAAATGCTGATCATCACAGTAGTGACAGGGAAAGAATGGAAAAAACAGAATTTTGTCTGAATATGAGTAAGCTCAGTCTCCCGCTCCACTTTCATCCTTCAGCACGTGGATCATCACATCATCAGAGCTGTCAGTCTGAATCCCAAGGTTCAACTATCTGTGTGAGGTCTTTCTGCCTGCTGTTTGTAGAGTGGGTTTGCATGACACAGCCCGATGGTCCAGCCTCTTCTCCCTGTTGAAGCAAGCAGAGAGAAAACACTTACTGGCCTTTGTTTGAAGGTTTCTTATTACTGCTTTATAGGGTTATGGGTAATCATTTAAGCCTTGCCTGAAGGTCAATAAATATTCCACCGAAGGATCTCTTTTCTCTGAAACATCACGGCAATTTGATTTGCAGAGTGGGTGCTTCAACATTCTTTGAGTTCTGGAAGTTAACGTATACTGACCTCTTTCATTAACTTTTGATGTGATCACATCTCTGAAATATTTCTCAACTGTCTTCTGAGGTTGAGAATCTACAGTTCAGCAATGTCACTTAATTCACTGTCTTCAAATCCTTCACCACCAAAACGTTTTGCAGATACTACAATATTTTCAATTTTTTCTGCAACTGGAAGGAACCTTTCAGAATCAGTTACAACCTCATTCCAAAGTTTCTTCCAGGCTCCATTAAGGTTTGATTGTTTTATTTCTCTCACTGATTCTTCTACCACAGTTAAAGCGTTACAAACGGAGAAATTTTGCCAAGCTACTTTCAGAGTAACTTCTGATGTCTCTCTCATAAGATCTGCCGGGTAGTCAAATATACTCACAAGTGCATGGATTGAAGGAGTGGAGTCGTACTGAGGGGAATGGAGACGATTTCAACACAAAGGTCAGCATTTACTATCACGCTTTTGTCACTGGGAACCGTGTCCAGAATCAGCAACACTTTGAATTCAAGATGTTTTGGGTTGAAATATTGTTTGACCTCAGGAACAAAACACTTCAAAAACCAGTCCAAAAAGAGTTTCTCAGTGATCCATATTTTATGGTTTCCTTTCAGGTACACAGAAAAGTGCTTCTGGCATTTTCTTTTAAGAGAGCAAGAATTTTGGAATCTGTGGAGCAACATGGGTTTAGTCAGAAAGTCACCAGAAGCATTGGAACAAAGAAGAACTTTGAGCTTCTCTTTCCCAGGCTTGAAGTCTCTGGTCCTTTTCTCATCCTTTGCAATAGATGTACAAGTAGGCATGCACTTCCAGAACAAGACCATTTCATCAGCATTGAAGACCTGTTCAGGCAAATAGCCATTTTTCTCTATCCGTTTCTTCAGGATATTCTGCAGTGGCTTCATGATCTGCTTCCTCTGCCAGACACTTCTTTTCATACAGACCATAGCGGTTCTTAAACCTATCCAAACACCCATTACGATAAATGTTATAATTTTCCATCCAGATCAAAATTTAAACTTGCATTTTTGTGATGCATTTTGTGATGCTTTTGTGATGCTCTTTCCAAATTATACACATGGAAAGAGGCTTATTCAGGCTTCTATGTTTTAGAAGCCACAAATGCAAATCTCCTTCCATTTTCTCTATTTTGGCATTTCAAGTTATGTCTGATTTTCTCAGTGATTCTGGTGTGCCCCTTGATGCACTGGCCCTAATAGCTTTCTCATTTTTCTTTACTGATTCATTAACACACACACACACAAAAAAAACGCCCTACAGAGGTCTTGGTTTCACCATTATCAAGCGTTTCAAGAATTCTCATTTTGTTTGCTATAGACACCACCTTTCTTAACCTCTTCACTCTTCTTGCATTTCTATCATTTACCTCCTTGGTTTTTGGCTTGGATGCCATTCTCACCCAAACTTACACAAGTTTACAGTTATGGAAAGTTTTCTATCACTGAGCAATACACACCACTATAAGGAGCAAATGATGACATTCACAAGACAAATAAAAAGGGCAAAATAGCTTTTGCATGACTACACATGTGTGTGATTGACGGCCGCAGAGAGAACAATAGGCAGAAGAACCAGGGTACAAGCAAGCAACCCAAATGTTGGTCTTGTCACATGAGATAGTCAGCAAGACAACATGATGGTAACTTGAATTTGCATATTGTTACAAAGCTGTCAAAGGTGCAGACTAGGTAAACTCAAATTTCGTATGAAATGACTTGTAGTTGTGAAGGCACCACAGAACTCAGGAGTCAAGGTCAGGCTATCAGGCTGAGATGAGAACAAGTATCACCATCTAGGAAAAAACAGACACAAAAATAGAAAATGAAGTCAGGAACAGAAGCAGTCTGCACAAGTAGGTAATAAGCTAGTGAGGAGAACAGAAATGTGGAATAATAATAATAATATATGCCAAATTGCCCTTTCGGAGGCTGTACCAATTTGCATGGTCACTAAGAGTGGATGAGAGTCCTTTTCCCCCATGTGTTTACCAACATGAAACACTATCAGCTTCTGCAGTTTGTGCCAAGCAGAAGGTGAATAACAAGTTATCTCATTTTTTTTTAATTTTCATTTCCTTAATCATCTTTCCATATGGTAAGCCATTTCTATTTCATCTTTAACTTGTCTGTTCATATCCTTTGCCCAGTTTTTAATGTTTTTCTTACTGATTTGTAGGCACTATTGGCATATTAAGGGACTCTTATTTGTAATTCTATATTGCAAACATTTTCTCGAAGCCTGTCGTTTACTTTTTAATTTTATTTTGTCTTTTGCCATAAAAATGTTTCAAATATTTATGCAGTCAAACGTTTCATGCCTTGCTTTGAAAAACCTTCCCTTCCCTAAGAGGATAAAATGACATATAAAAATAAAAATACATACAAAAATACGTTTAAAAATACATTTTTATTTTTCACATATTTTCTTTCATTGTTTTCATAGTTCTGTGGTATTATTTTAATCTGTTGAGTAAAGGATGGACTACTCAATAAATGGTGTTGGAATAATTGACTATCCATCTACAGGAGTGTCTGAAGGCCTCTCTCAATGGCATTTCTCCTCTGTACTAGAGCCACGGAGCTTCTGGTAGAGTCAGAGCCCCAAGATGACCAAGTTGGGGCTCAAGTTGACTGCAGTTGATACTCAATTTCTCTGGAGGTCAGCATAGCTTGAGGTGGGTGATGTTTCCAAATGAATAAATAATTACTATACATTTTGCTGGCTTAAGTTCCATTCTGCTACCAATCTATACTGCTAACTTTTATCAACTGAGTGACAGTACCGAGTTCTCAGATCTCTGATCTTCTGGTGGCACAACAGGAGAAAGCTGAATATGAGTTGGCTGTTAGATGAGATGAGGTGATTACTATTGACTTTATTAGATATAATAATGGAACTGTGGTAATATAGGCAAATATTCACTTTGGCAGGGGAGCTGAAGTAAACACACATGTTATGTAATCAGTTTTGTTTTATGGAAAAATGTTAATTGTTAAATCCAGGTAGTTGGTAGGTAGGTACTCATTGCACTATTCTATTTCTCTATAGGTTTGAAAATTCTCATAATAAAAAGTGTATGGGGCTTCCCTGGTGGCGCAGTGGTTGGGAGTCCGCCTGCCGATGCAGGGGACGTGGGTTCGTGCCCCGGTCTGGGAGGATCCTGCGTGCCGTGGAGCGGCTGGGCCCATGAGCCATGGCCGCTGTGCCTGCGCGTCCGGAGCCTGTGCTCCGCATCGGGAGGGGCCACAGCAGTGAGAGGCCCGCGTACCACACACACACACAAAAAAGTGTATGTGTGCATACACATATGTGCATGAAGTAATAATCTCATGTTTCATGGCTATTTTTTAGGCACTATCCCATATACATCAGTGGCTTTTCAGGTTAAATACAACATGAAGAGTTACAACTAAAGACCAACTGATCACTGGAGGGAAATCACTTTAAATGAAATATTTTCCTTTGTTTTTAGTCAATAAATTAAATACTAAGGCATTATGAAGCTGAATCCCAATATCATTTTGAAGGTAAGAGACACAATTTCCAAGTCTTTTTTTTTTCTCTACCAAATTTGAACAGAAGGTTTATAGCAATTTTACTAGAAACTTGATTATTTGAACCTGGGGATAATTCAACTTCATAATACTAATAACTGTTTTCTATACCATTCAAGAGATAGAGATTTATGAAAGGAAATAAGGAGGAAGTAGGAGCTTTAAAACTGATAACTCCAGGTAGGGAGAATGATATTACTCTATGTTTAAGTTTTACACTGAGTAAAACTTCATTCAACCAACTTTCCAATGGTAGCTATACTTCTACCCATAAAACTCACTTTGGGTCAGAGTTTAATCCTGTGTTCTCTGACTTTGCTAAAGATATGTCACTTTTGCAAGATGCTGGAGCCAAGTTAATGTGAGGAATAAAGACTCTGAAATAAACTTCCCATGTTAGCTTTCACTTCTGCAAGCTGTAAGGAGACTTGAAGCTGTTAGGATGCTAATAAATAATGGAATAATCAAGTGCACCTCTTCTCAAGGTATTTTTCCAAAGTACCTTTAGCTAGAGAGTGTAACATCATGCTTCTAGTTCTCATGAGTCCGAGAATGCCTGGCATCCTCTGTGAGGAGAAATAGAGCCTGGCTGGTTGAGCTCTGTAGTCATAAGCTGGGGCTCACCCTGCTCAAGTGCCCAAAAGGGCAGAAGGATCTCGGGATGTTTTTTCTGTCAGCATTTTAACCAAGAACAAAGAATTTTTTAAAACGCCACACCCTGTGAGGATTTGTATGGACAAAGAAGATTGAGTTCACTGCAGCTTTTGTTATGAAAGGACATTTGGTCTTAAGGAGTTTGCTTTTATAAAAGCTGTGCAGAGCTATCATCCTCCTCCTTCAAAAATCTTAAAACACACACACACTCGAGTGGTGAGCTCAAAAAGTACAGACCGTCAGAATCATTTAACATTCTAAAGTATGTACCCATAAATGGTAACCAATGGTGAGGTTTCCATGAGAAATCTTATTTTTTCAAAATTTATAAACTACCCAAAACGAATTTACTAATATGTTAAACAAAGATGTCATCCAACTGACTTTTGAGACCAAAGGGCAATAGCACAGCACTTCAAAAGTAGATCCTCATGATCAAAACTTTCAGCCATTCATTCCTTCTCCTCGGTCAACTTATACTGACAAAGAGCTTATCATGTACAAGGCCATGTGATATGAGGAATAAAGAAATGAATTTAAAAACCTTGATCTCAAGGAACTTAGTCTCCTAGGGAAGATAAATAGAACACAATATAAGGTAGAAAGCCACACATTCCAAAAGAGTTGCAAACAATGTGTTATGGGGGCCTAATCTGCCCCTTTATGTCCATTCCTTTTTTTTTTTTTTCTGACTGCACAGTGCGGCTTGCAGGATCTAGTTCCCCAACCAGGGATTGAACCCGGGCCACCGCAGTGAAAGCGCCAAGTCCTAACACTGGACCGCCTGGGAATTCCCATGTCCACTCCTACTTAGATACAGGCCCTTCTCATTCCATCTGAAGAGTGGTGTAAATTCCTAAGTCTGCCTGCCATTCAACCCTGTCAACGACACTGCCTCCAGAGCAATCTTTCTAAATAGGGTCTGATCCAGTACTTCCTCCACTTTAAATCACTCCCAAGGAAGAAGTCCCCATGGCTTACTGAGTAAAGTCCAACTCCCTCTGTACGATGGCACCTGCCTACTTTCCCAGTCCTATCTTTCACTACCTCTTCCCTTCCTCCACTGTAATCTACAAGTCAGCCAGTTAAGGGGCTATTTCAATCATCCAGATTTCCTTAACCTTTAATGCTAGTTTAAGTACCACCTCTTGCAGGAAGCTTTCCCTGCTCCCTCTGGCCGTCTCAGAAGCACTGATCAAAGCTCTCAGAGCCTCCCTCCCATGCTTACTCTGATTACAGCATTTATGACATTTCCTGTAGCGCCATCTGTTTCCCTGTGTTTTCATCATTTGTGAATGCCTCGACAGTATCTGGAACAGAAGAGGTCCTCATTTTATTGCATAAATGTTTCCACTAGAGAGAGTAAGAGCTACATGTAACACTCACAAAAGGGTCAGCATTTGAATTGGACCTTGAAGAATGGGTAGGATTTCCAGTGCGTGAAGGGGCAAGTGAGTGGGAGGTGAGGGCGGCAAAGGCAGAGGCAGGAACTGTTAGGGAAGTTGGGGGTTTGATTAGATTAGCCTGAAACAGAGGGTGGCTGAAGTGGAGCGTCAAATATAAAATTGGAAAAGTCTGTTGAGGCGTATCATGGAGGGCCTCCGATGCCAGATTTCTTTGGTGAGATGGAGTTGCGTTTAACTGTCCCAATATTAATGAAAGGGTTTATGTTTGCAATGAATAAAAAAGCAGGTGTTTAGGATAAATCAGACCTATTCTTCCCTGTTACTAGGTCTCAGCACACACATTCCTAGGAGAAAAAGTCCTAACTAGTTGTGTCCTAAATAATTTAGGGTTATCGTGCTGATATTTATTATCACTTAGCTATTATGTTCTTGCTATCTTAATCCTTGATAACAAAGACAGGTATGAAACATTTTCACTTCCCTTTTCTGGTTCAATGGGTCATTAATCAAATAGACATCCATAAGTTCTTAATAATAATCTATTTTCCCCATTAAAATTACATGGAAAATCATGCATATTTTTTTTACTGGATCCAAGCATTCTTTACAGCTCTTAAAATTCTTCCTCCCCCACCCTGCCTCCCCAGAAGTCAAAATGGATTCTATGTAGCAATAGTGCCCTCCTCTGGCTACAGAGAGGAACAGTTAAAGCCGGGGAGAGAAGGCATGCAACAGCTCAGGGGTCTGCGGTGCGCTCTGCCTGACAAGGCCCACAATGTCCACACTTCCCCAAATTTTTCCCCTTTTATGTTAAGCAGAATGTTGAGTTAATAGCTCCTCAAGGTAAGCAAACTCGTCTTAGCAGGGCAGGAATCCGGCAAGTGCTCCAACAAATTTCACCTTTTTTCCTGATCTTTTGGAGGACTAGCCACACCCAAAGCTTCCAAAGAATTTTTTTTTAAGAAAAGGCACATAAATTTAAACAATAGTTTCCTGATCTCCTCCTCCATTTGCTCGTCCTCTTTACCTCATTTTCACTGGCCTGCGTAAGACAAAAGAAAGCTTTTAGTTAAGGAACCCTTTAAGGAATCTGGCATTCATGGACCTAGTGGCCGGCCTTGTCCCAATCTGGAATATAACCAGGCCATCTCCAAAACCCGGGCTAGATGTGCCGTTTGTCCCCTCTCTTAACCTTAAGGACAGTGAACAATACAAGATCAGCATAAAAATGGTTCCACGGGATAATGACGATTAAAAGGCGCTTTTAGCCAGCGCTTAGCAGAGTGTCTGGCCTAGCAGAGTGTCTGGCCTAGCAGAGTGTCTGAGGTAAGATAGGGGGAGACGCACTGTAAATCATGGAATGTGATCCTTATTAAAGGTGTTTTTATCATTGCAATTTCAGACTGAATTGCAATACCAGGAAATGCTCATGACAGGCCAGCGTGGAACGAGGCATTCCCAAGTTCAGAGGCATCCTTCTTTCTGAAAAACCATTTCAAAAGCCCTTCCCTGCTATTTGTGGGTCCTTTAAGGTATTTATATTCAACGCAGTTCTGGATGGGTTCCTAAGCCCTAATTAAGGGATCACCGGTTCCTTTTGTGCCTTACTTCCGTGGGTTTTTTTCGGCGGTTCCAATGCAGAGCTTTGCAACCTGGAGCGATTATGTAAGCGCTCACCTTCCGTCTCCTCCAAGTGCCACAGCGTCCCGCCGCCTCCGTGAGCAAAGCCGGGGCGGGGAAGCAGCAGTCCCTTCCCCGGAGCCAAGGAGGCACATACACAATAAAACCCAACTCATTGCAACGGAAGATCAAATAAACAAGTACCACAGAGGCCCAGGACTCGGGACGACGAGAGAGGAGGGAATCACTTTAGAGTTGATTTGCAAAGCCGGGGATTAGGGTGAGGCCCAAGTCAGGGTCGGATCATGTCTTTATGTGATATTTTCATATTTTGTTCATCTTGGAATTTTTTGCGTTTAACTTTGAATTTTAAAGGTAGTGCATTAAAACTTTTATCTTCATTACTGAGTGTCTCGTTGTCCCCTTAAATTTTGCGCCTCACTCAAATCCCCTGGTGATGGGTGTTATTGTTCAGCTAGAGACAGGGAAAAGGCAGCCCAGAGGAGGCTCCTGGGAGCCGAAGCTTGGGCTGCCGCAGGAGGAGGAGGAGGTGGCCGAAGAGGAGGGCTCCGGCTGGCTGGCTGGGAGCCGACGATGCTCCGCTCGCTCGGGTAATTTGTGCAGCCTCCGAGGGAAACCAGCTTGGTTAAAGGAGAATACCGAAAGGACGTCGGCTTACCTTGTTCAGGCTGCTCCAGACCCCCACGATCTCCTCCTAACCGCTCTGCTCCCCGTGGGGAGGATGCGTCTCGTCTGGGCAGGGCGCCTGCTCTGAAGCAGTGCCCTTCGGCGCAGCCTTTATCCACCAGCTGCTCTCGGGAGAGAACTGCCCCCACGGGAGGCCCACTCCCTTGGCGCAGGGCCGGCTCATTCTCCGCAGGGATGGGAGGACCGTTTGCTGTCCCTTCCGACCTGCTCGCTGTGTGTCAGGACACTTCCTCAGTTACACCCTCGACCCACCCAACCCCGCGCCCCACTCGGTCCCAGCAGCTGCAGCCAAGAGGCACTCGATTAACTCTGTCAAGGCCAAAGTGATTAGAGACTCCGAGAGGGTCTGTAATTCCATAGCGGTTAACAGTCGCTTGGGAGGGTGGCAAACCTTAAAGCAGGACTGAGCATCAGATTTGGGTAGGATAGATAGCTTTCGATGTCTTTCGTGAAAAGTCATCGAGCAACTGAAATATGTGTCAACATTTAGTACTAGTAGTGCATCCTACAAGTACGCACACAAAGAAACCCGTCAAAGCAAGCCCTACCAATCGCTGCCTGTGCACCCTTGAAATCACCATCAAGAGATATGAAAAAATGTTTCAAGAAGGGAAGGGTTTCTTGGGGGAGCTGTCCTAAAGTAAGCCTAGCCCCTTAAAACACCAGCCTGGGGGGATTGGATTTGTTGTTTCCACTCAACTCCTTTATAAGACCTCGAATTTCTCTGAAGCTCTCTGCAAGTGCCTGTGGGTTGGGTTTCTTACAAAGCAATTAAACTGTCTTGTCCAAGTGAGACTGACAGCTAAAAATGCTAAACAAATACGTCGGGAAAAATGGATGCCTAAAACGGCTGTTTACGCCACACAGTTGTTTTAATGTGTTAAGGTGTACATTTCCCCCAAAGCACAAAAGACATATTTTGCTTCCGAAGGCCTGTCTTCGGATCTTTGGTTATTTTTCAGGCCTTAGTCAATAAGTAACAAAGTCCATAAGTACAAGAACCAATGCCAGATTTAGCAAATAAAAACACAGGTCGCCCAGTTCAAATTGAACCTCAGATAAACAAATATTTTTTAATGCAAGTATGTCCTATACAATATGTGGGACACACTTATACTTTAAAAACTCTTTGTTGTTTCACTGAAATTTAAATATAACAGGATGCCCTGTTTTTTTTCTGGCAACTCTAAGAACAATGCAATGACTACTTGAATTCTTTTGTTTATAGTCCAGCAAACAAGATGCAAATCTACATGGAGAGGTAGGCAAAAAATATCACAAGGATTCTTAATAATTTATACACAAAAAAGAATGGTCACTTTGAAATATTTATTAGGAAAGCAGTAAAAAGCTTATTTATATTAATTGAGGAGATTGTCAAATCGGGTAGTTAAGGGTATTAATGCAGGCATCTACAAACTACTCCCTGGGGGCCAAATCAGGCCTGCAGCCATTTATTTCATAGTTTTTGAGCTAAGAATGGTTTTCACATTTTTCAATGATAGAAAAGAATCAAAAGAATATTCTGTGGCCAGTGAAACTTATATGAATTTCAAATTTCAGTATCCATAATTAAAGTTTTATTGTAATTAGACCACACCCCCTCATTTTCTTACTGTCTCAGGCTGTTTTCAGGCTATAAAAGCAAACTTGAGTCATTGCAACGAAGACTAATCAACCTGCAAAGCCAGAAATATTTACTATCTGGGCCTTTACAGAAGTTTGTCAACCTCTGATATGGAGGAAACCATTACCTGTAAAGTGCTGTTACAAATAATTGTTAACTCAGTCAGCTATAACTCTGAGTGGACTAAACAGTTTCCTCACTTGCAGAAAATATTTGCTTAGCTGTCCTTTTTCTAACAGTCAAAAGAAAAAGACCATGTTTTCATAGATACAAAATGTTGGTAGATTGAAAATCAATGGCGTTTGAATGAGATTTGTTGTAACAATACAGGCCATCTCTGCTTTTCACAGTTTCTAATTCACCCTTTGTCCACTGCTGCACCACCTCGCAAACCACAATCTCTGTGGTTTTTATATCCCTAACTTGCACAGCATTTGATCCAAGTGGTTCGCCTGCCACCTAATGGGGAAAGATGTGAGTGTATTAATTTAGGTAAACTGACTAGCTAGCTTTAAGCTGTAGGACCTTGGACGGTGATGATTATAATAGTAATTCTTTGCATTTGAATGGTAGTTTGCCATTTACAAAGCACTTCCCCGTATAGTATTTTAATTAATCCTCCCTCAGGACAACACAGTGTTATAAGCAGATCTCCTTTGCCCTATTTTTCAGATGAGGAAACTGAGTCTGAACATTAGCTTATTTATTCAGGGTCATACTGGTGGGCTGAAACCCAAGTGTTCTGTTTGCCGAAGCCCTCTGAATTTAGGTTCCCTCATTTCTACATTTCTAGCTCTACTTTATGAATGCTTTTGAAAGCTTCTATTTGCCACAAATACAGTTATTTTAGGAAACTTCCATGGATAGTCTTTTTAAACAAACATGAGCCATCTAAAATATCCCCTCTCAAGAAAAAAAAAAAAACTCTAAGGAGGTCATCACAGTTTTTCTAGGTAAATGTTTAATTAATGTTTATCAAAAACAGGATATGAGTTAAGATCCATTTTCTGATGGAAGGTGCATAAATTGGGCAGAAGACGCTTAAGGTTTAATCCTTGGAGGGCTGTTTGATTACTGGCAGAATACCTGCCACCAGCCACCTTTAAATCCTTTTCAATTAAGACATATAATAACCATTTTTCCAATGCAATATGACTCCCTTACTTTTAGGCCTACAAAATGATGTTTGCACAGAACTTTAAGAGTGTAAGACATAGAGGTCTCAAAAAGAGATCCATTTTAATTGCTCTGTGTCTCAGGAACTTCCGGGGGCTTGTTGTGAATCTGCAAAGGGACCTTTGAGCTTGCTGCGCTAAAGCTCATTTGAAAAAGGAGATTTGTGGTCTCTTCCAGGGCTTATTAAGGTGCCTCCGTCTTGTAACAGCAGCCTGTGTGCTTAGTGATGACCAAGAACCAGATTAAGTGAACCAAAGGTTAGGGCAACCCATAAGAAAGAGTCATGTTTACGATGACATCCATCTGCTGACTCTACAGTCAGACACACAATGGGAATATACTCAATCATGGGCCACCTGCTAAACACAGCCGTACTTGTTGAGTGTGTCCAAAAATGCCCAAAGGGTCAAATGAGAAAGAACAGTTTCCACAGCTTTGCAGATCATTGTTCTCAGGCTGTGCCTGTTTCTTGTGAACACGCCCCCAGTGGGAACACTTTAGTATTACAGTCATCCCTCCGTATCTGCGGGGGGGTTGGTTCCAGAGCCCCACCTCACTCCTCGCAGATAGCAAAATCCGCAGATGCTCAAGATCCCTTACATAAAATGGTGTAGTACAGTCGGCCCTCCGTATCTGCCGGTTCCGCATCCGCGAATTCAGCCAACCACAGATTGAATTTGTGCATTCAGTTGGTTGAATCTGCGGATGCAGAAACTGCAGATAGGAGGGCAGACTGTACTTGGAAACAGCCGCACTTCATATTAAAATTTTAGCTTGAGCTACGGGTATGAAAACTAAGGCACCTGGGACATGGGGATTAAGTTCTTTTATTGCTAGACTTTCAGCACAGTCTTAAGTTCACCACAGATGATTCCTACTCTTTGCAAGCTTTGCTGATATGATTTGTACCATATATGTAGGAGCTTCCTGAAACTCTAACTTGGACATGATCTTGGACCTGTTTTATTGGTTGTCCCCATTGTCTTGGCAGCCAACATTCTGGTTGAGCCATTTCTAGCTGCTGAAGCTTGGCTATGTGTGTGGCTATTACATGGCTCAACTCAGGTGTACCTCAACAATTATGCAAAGAGGATAGTACTGATCATTTTTAAATAGTCCCTGAGATTCACTACCGGTTTTCTTAAGCAAGTCAGGTCATCCTAAGTTGTCCCTATAAGTTCACAGCACAAAAATTCTTTAAAGTTGCTACTTATTTGCATCACAACTATTATTGTTACTGCTACTACTACTGCCACCAACAAGTGACACATATAGTGTTCCCTTTTGCTAGGCACTGTCCTAGGAGCTTCATATACATGAACTAAATCAATCCTCATGGGTTGTAACTGTGGGATACAGTCTGTTGTCACCCCCATTTTACAGATGTAAAAATCAAGGCCCAGACAGGCTAAGAGACTTGCTCAAATTCACTAGTGAACTTGAATATAAATGATGGGGCAATATTTGAATGCAAGCAGTCTGATTCCAGAATCCTAGCTTTTAATGAATATTGCCTCAGTCCAAAAGCACAGTCAGAAGAAGAAAAGACACACTGCCTACTCAATGAAGTCCAACGACCCAGCTTGGCATTCACTACCTTCCATGATCTGGCTGTATCTTATGTTTTCCTCACACTGTGCCACCACCCAGCCTAGTCCACCCCAGCCACTTCAGAGGACGTACTGATACCGAGCAGGACCCTGTGGGCTCCTGGGCACAAACACCTTTCTGTGTCCCCCATTTCTTGATTACAGGAAATAGGCTTCATTCAGCCTCCAAGACCTTCCCTGAGTTCCAAGGGGCAGGTTCAAACAGTTGCTAATCAGGGGAGGGAGGGGATGCGGAGACAAGAGGGGAGCAGTCAAGAAACAACAGTGCAGCCTTGGGGCAGGGTCCCGGTTCCCCCTCAAGTGATACACTTAACAATATCTTTGAGCTGTTTTGCAGATACTGAAACCCCCAACAGGTGGGAGAAATTAACTTAGTCTGATCAAGCTTATACCTCTAACCACTAACTTAAAGAAATACAAGAGGCTGAAACACATGTTAAAGGGCACCAAATTAACGTGCTGCCCACCAGCACGTAGACCCCAGACCAGTTGGAACCAGAAAGTTGATGATGCTGATGCCCACTTACCTCACCACCACCCAATCAGAAGAAAGTCCACGAGCTGATCACACCCTCTTTGAACCATTACTGTAAAATTTCTCACTACCCCTCCAGGTGGGGTCACACAGTTTTGAGGGCATTAGCCCACTGTGGCCCCCTTTGCCTGGCAAAGCAATAAAGGTATTCTTTTCTACTTCACCCAAAACTCTGTCTCTGAGATTTAATTCGGTGTCAGGGTACAGAGGCTGGATTGGGCTTCATCAACAGGAACAGGCCACGCCTCTATTTATGCTGTCCCTTCTGTACTATCCCCTCCATCACCCCTTTCCCTGTTGAACTTCTATTCATCCTGTAAGGCTCAGCTCCAATTTTGTCCCTTTGGTAAATATTGGGTTGGCCAAAACTTCGTTCAGGTTTTTGTGTAAAATCGTATGGAAAACCCAAATGAACTTTTTGGCCAACCCAGTACCTAAGGCCCCTGCTGGAAGTAAATGCATCCACCCCTGAATCCTCCCTCATAACCCTTTGTCTAAATTTCTCTTAGGCACTTAGCACCTTTTACATGGTACTAGAACTATTTACGTGCATGGCAGTCACATCCACTAGACTATAAACTCAGTAAAGAAAACGCAGCTCAAACTCTACTTCAACCATGACTTCTTCCGCAGCTTCCCCAATGATATTAACTTGTAAGCTCCCTCATCACTTTGTTCTTACCTTAATTGTCTGTAACAACCTTACCCCAGAGTGCTGTCATAGTTTGGGTATCTATTGCCTTTCCCTAGGAGGTAAACTCCTTGAGGGCAGAGGGTGTTTTTTTTTTTGTCTTTGTATCCTCAGCCTAGCATAGCCTCTTGCTCATTTGCTTTTTGAATGAATGAATTAATGAATGAGTGAAGCCTTTCCTGATTTCCTCCAACTGGAAGTAATCACTCCCTTCTCTGAACTCCAATAGCTTCTCATTCTTCCTTGTGACATTTTTGTTTCTTACCTTGTGTTAGAGTTATCCATAGACAAGTCTTAGCTCCTTGTTAGACTCTAAGCACCTTAAGGTTGGGCTATGTCTTAGGCATCTCTATGGTTCCATCACCTGGCAGAATTCCTGGTTCAGTAAATGGGCTCAATAAATATTTTTGAATGAATGATTCATCACAGTGAATGTAGCCCCTTAATGATGGGCTCATAGGCCCCAAAGAATAAATGAAAGAAGGCTGAGCTGGGTGGGAATTAGCCATCCAGGCTGAGGTGAGCTGTGAGCTCTATAGAACCTGTCACGGACACTGATACAAACAAGCAGCCATCACTTATCATTGTCCGTACTGACATTAGAGGCGATTCATTATTCTTTGCTTTGCCACTGGAGAAATTAGGAGAACAAACATCACCACTCTCCAAGAGAATAAGACAATGTGATAAAAGCTTATAAGGAAAAAATTAGTTTCAGGTTCATACAATAGCTGCACACGTTCTAGAAAAAGAACTGTGCATTCATTTGCCAGTGCAACTGTACCCCAAACCTAGAATTCCTTTCACATTACTAAAAATTTATCTTAGCACCTAGTACTATAAGAAAAGTAATAAATTTAAAAGTGTATATTATTGGGTTGGCCAAAAAGTTCGCTCGGGTTTTTCCCTAGCATTTCAGATGCTATCTGGGCCAGTTCATTGAATTTCGGAGATTCATTCAACACATCTAAGTCCCAGTGCTCAGTATGTCTTCGATTAAGCCACCCTATTGTCAATGCCTATCAAATATCTTACTGTAGTTAGCCTAAACATGTTGTTATAGAGCAGTGTTTTTAATTTTTTTTTCATTTCCCCCAAACACACAGTTTAAGTAGCCTGAAGACTGAAAGCCAATCGTGGCAATCCAGATGTTCCAATGGATCAAAATTCACTTGGCGGCCAGCTGCCAAATGGCCAAATGGCCAAACAACCGCCATCGGAAAATGTGGAGCCCAATTTTCCCCTGGTCTGCACTGACAAATTGGGTGGGTCATTTTTCTGTAGCAGTGGTGACAGCCCCTTCCAAGCAATCACAGACGTATGTGGCCAGCATGCAGACAGGGGACTTACTTTAAGGTATTATACACAGTTTCAGACTGGGGAAATGTTTGTGAAAATGTATAACAACAAGTTTAAGTAATAGAGTATTCAGTTTTGAAAACACTAAGCACTTGTCAAAATGGCAGAGTTAATTCCTTTTAGAATTAAAAGAAAATGAAGGAACGATAATTAGGTGTATAATTTCCCATAAAATGTTTTTAAGATTTGTAATTATAGTTAATTGCTATAAAATATGTTGATTTAAAAAGCTGTTAACGAAATTGAAAATAAAGTAATGGCATTGTAAATGCATATTTCCTGATGTTTGCCCAGGCACATGGGCTAGGGTAAAGCCCCAAATGACTTTGCAACCCAGCTCACTGTAGTACCTGCTGGGCTGGCTATATATTCAGCCTCCCTTACACTTGTTGCACATCTTTTTTGCTTTCTCGCTTTGTCTCTGCACGTGTAAGGAGTTCTATTATTCTCTGCTCCCTTTCCCATTCCATAGAGCTCCTGTGATGGAGATTCCAAGAGAAAATGATCCATGCATTAAGAAAAAATACAATGAAGTCATGGAGGTGATCTGGCTTTAAAACTGGAATTCCATTGGAGTATGCCAGGGTTGACTCTCTCTACGCTTGACCTGACTTCAAAGCACATCACTTTTATTCACTGTAGCCACAACTATCTCTTAATACAAGAGGTTTCCAACTTCATCCTTTCTGAAGTTTCATTCAAATGTGATTTGGGTTATGACTATAGTATAAAGATGGACTTTCAGAAAATAAAAAGCATGATGTTATCTTTTCAAACTTCACCTTAATATTAAGAAAATCTAAATCCATGACACTGTAATATCTCTTTGTTGAGCTAACATCACTATCCTCTTACGGCTGTTCTCAAAAAGAAAAATTTGGGTACTTGTTACTCGTGTGTTCTATTTTTAGTGAGGAGAGGTTATATAAGAAGTTCAGAGAATTATATTTTCTTCAAGCACTTAAAGGTACATGTTTCAATAATATATAGTTACTAATTACCGTTCTAACTCTTGCTTGTCCATTTTAATAGCTCCTTACTTAGTAGAATTTACTTACATCGGACTATAAATTAGCTGTATTTATCATTTTTCATATCTGAGAACAATTCGATCCCCTAAAATATCTCTGTAAAGTAAAATGTGTACTCTGGCCACTGTGAGACTCAAAGCCATTGGCAAAAGATGATATCTTTAGCTCTCCATCTATGTCTAGTATCTCTTTTATGAAAATGCCAGGGGAATGAAGACACACTGAGTCTAAATATTTGATAGAGAAATGAATTAGCTTTTAGCAATTCACTCCCAATAACACCCCAGCACTTTCAGGTTGATCCAAAAAGTGGGCAATTTCACTGCAATATTAATATTCATTAATTCATTCATTCCACAAACCTTTCCTCAGCTGCTATTCTGGGCACATCACTGTGCAAGGTGCTGGAGATATGTAGAGTAACTCATCACATCCTGACAAAGGTATGAAGTAGGTCCTACTATGATTCCTAGTTTACAAGTGGAGCTTGAAGAAGTTACTTGCCCAATGTCACATAGCTAGTAAGTGGCAGAGCTACCCCATAATAACTCAGACAACATGACACCTTTTACTTAATCTTTCACTCAGAGAAGTGGTATTTAATCAAAAACCCTAGGCAGAGGATTGGTAAAGCCTCAGAGCACTGTGGACACATAGGATTATTTACTGGAATTTTCCCTTATTAACTCGCCACTGTCTTGGCTAGACATTACCACCACTGTAGGTGGCACCAAATTTGGCCATTCATGATCACAGTAATTCAGCACCTCTTTTTCAAGCACCCCTAGAGTCAGGAAGTGCTCTGACTTCCCAGGATCCCAAGATACAATTCAGTAGGATCTGATTTAAAAGCCTAGGGTTTTTAGTTATTTTCCCAACCTATTTCGAATTCATTACCAGGTCTCCAACCTTGGTCATCCATAGAGACTGGGCAGGCACTGGCAGCCCTGTGAATTAAGAAGAATGTCAGGAGAAGAGAGGAGTAGCTTCCTTCTTACCCTGATAGGGCCCAGCCACAGGTAACTGTGGATTTAGTGAGCATATGGGGATGGCAGACCTCGGAGAAGGTGATTCCCAACATTTGAGGGTCCAGCTAGAAAATGCAGCCTGTGCTACTAGGAATCAACATGAACTCGATGGCTGCTTGCTCCATGCTAGAGGACGGCCCAGTTCCAATCAAGCCACCTTTTGTATGTTCCCTTCTTTAGACCCCTTAAGAGTCCCCTCCAAAAAAATCTCTCCACTAAAACAAAAGCAAAACAAAGTAACACAAATTTGGCAGAAGGAATTCTCTTAACCAAAGAGATGGTCAAACTCCTTGAGGCCCATTTTCCTCTCTGAAAACAGACCAAGTAATACTAAGTGTCTCCCTGGGAGGCCAGTTGGAATGCAGTAAGCTGATTTTCAGAAGTAGCAGTAAGACAGAATTAAATCAAGTTAGTGTTTCCTGTCTCTTTGCTTAATTTTAACAACTGAAGAGCTAAGGAGAAGGTCCTTTCACTCTTGAGAACTAGTTCAGGGTCTGAACTTAGCCTGTTTGAGTGTTGCATCCACCTTTCATCCAGCAGCTGTCCAACCTGGGGTTATACATGTTTCTGACATTCATGTAACAGAGTCTTATTTCATTATGATCACACCATCTATGACCTTATGGAAGAAACTCAGAGCATAGAAGAAAGATCACTATGAGTTGTATTAGGTGAATCAAAATCATAGGGAAGAGGGAATTAAGTATTTTTAAAAGATTCCCCACATAATAAATTTTAATAATAATAATAAAATGTAAATTCAATTCAATTTAAAAAAAAAGATTCCCCATGTGATTCTAAAGTGCTTCCAGGACTGAGAACCACAGGTGTAGATGGTTTCAACCTAGGGAGGTTTCTAAGTAACCGGAACTCATTTCACATGCAGTAGGAGTAACTCTCTAGACCAGGACTATCCAATACAAATATAATATGGGTCATGGATATAATTTAAAAATTTTCGGATAACACATGGATAAAAGTGAAAAGTAACAGGTAAATTAATTTTATAACATATTTTATATAACCAAATATATCCAAAATATTATCATTTCAACATGTAATCAATATAAAAAAATAATGGAATACTTTATAATTTTTTCGGAACTAAGTCTTGGAAGTTCAGTGTGTATTTTACATGTACAGCATATATTCTGTACTGGACAGCATGACTCTAGGAGAAAAGGCACTCTTCTATGGGAATATGTTCAAAGGGATACACCCCAAATGAGGATGGTTTTTACGTCCCTATTGGCTACCGCTCCAGAATGGCATCATATATAGTAAAAAAAAAAAAAGGTGTTTCACAGAATTGCTGGAAGGGTCTGTAGATATTTGGTCCAACTCCTTTATCTATTAACAAAGTGATTGAGGCCCAAAGGTGGAAGGCTTATACCAGATTGTACTGATAATTTACGGCAGCACAAAGAATTTGTGCTGGAATTTTCTGGAATTTTAGGCTCTTCTCACTATCCTGAAAGAGATCAGTAGTTGAAAATGTGGTGTCTGTCCTAGCTCTCCCTCTTTTGGATTAGCAAAAAAAGCGTTTTCTCTAGTGCTGAATAAAACAAAGAAAGTCATCAGAAGCTTTTCATGTTATGTTAAAAATTAAAATACTGAATTTTCACTTGGTTGGAGTTTCTTATTAGTGTAGCAGGCCTGGGCCAGCTTATTTGATGCTTCCTCAACTTCAGTTTCAACACACTGGCAATGAATGAGGTGGTCAAGGGCCAAATTAACTCAGGAGGTTCCCAGTTGAATAGAGTGATTGATTTCTGGAACAATCCACACATCTGGAAGGAGCAATCAGAAGCCTCATTAACAGACTTGTGTTAAACAAAAGGGTGTGTGAGGTGTTAAAGGCCACTGGTTGGTTAGTTTCTCATCTGTTTTGTAAGGAAACAAGCGTCAGTCAAGGTCACTTAAATACTAATAGCAACCTGCCTGATATTCAGGAGTGTGTGGTAATGCAAAACTGTTTCCAAAAAATAAAAAGAAAAGACTCTTCAACATGCGCCTCCCTAATCTGCAGTTGTGTACTAGAAAGAGCTGTGGGTCGATGTGTCTGGGTCCCATTTGTTCCTTTAATTATTCTCCCCAGTGGTTTGTGTTGCGGTTAACCTGGAGACAGGTCTGCCTCACTCATCGCTGGCTTCTCTATGGCTTTTCACCGTTATACCACCTAACTGTGCAAATAGCCAACACTCAGATACAAACTGACACTTACAAACTGATTCTGTCCTTTGTGCATTCAGTCATTGACTGGGCACTCCCTGCAAGGGACACAGAAGTAAAGGACATAGAACTTCTACCCTCAGGATGCTTAGATGCCTGAGAAAGGAACATACAAACAGCTGAAATAGATCCCCCAAAACTAAGTGTTCAGAGATATGCATATGCAGCACTATGGGAGATGCATCTTTTTACAGGTTTCTATCCATATAGTTTGTGTTTAGATCACTTTGACTAGATCTGGGTGAGAAAGGGACACGGACATGACAGGGGGAGAAGAGAGGCAGATTTGATAAACTCCAACACTTGAAATCAGGGCATAAGGATGAAAGCTACAGTCTTAGTTTATGCTGCTTTAATTACACAGTGGTGAGAAAATCCCCATTTACCCAGAAAAGTAATGCATTCTTGCTTGTCCAATTTTGCATTACCCTGAAGGAGTTGGGTGTGGATTTTCACCAAAAATGTGAAAGACAGCCTTCCCAATCAAATGTATATTTACAAGACATTAACCATTTGCCCAGAAGAAGCAAGAGAATCTTCATCATGGGGCTTGCGCAGAGCCCAATTAATCTGGCAGTGTTCATGAGCCTTATTGGGAAGATACAAGCAAATGACCGTGCCTGGCAGTTGGAGCAATAAACACAGTGCAGGACTGTTGATGTTAGGAACAGAGAAGCCTTTCCCCACAGGAAAGTCTAGGGCCTCGCTCTCTCCACCTCCTTCTCTTGACCTTGGAGTTGATAACATTTTTAGGTTTTGCCACTGAGTGAGCAGAGCTGGGAATACCAGAGATCACTGAAGATTGTGTTTCTTGCTGGTGGTGGAAGGGACGATAGCGAAGCATTTGAGATGAGCCTTGAAAGATGGGATGAGTTTGAACAGGCAAATTGAGGAAGAGGAACATTCTAGGCAAAGGCAGTGGCACACAAGGGAGAGAGGGAGAAAAGCCTAAAGAACTGAGAGGAGCCAGAGCAAGGCGATCCTACGCTTCCAAATCAGGAACTCCTGCAAGCCCAGTAAACAGGCTGAGCCAAAGTTCTCCATTGGGGCTAAATCTAATGCCCTGTCCCTAGAATAATCATCACTCAGGAATCAGGGAGCGGGGTGATAGGACGATATGGCACAGGTCAAGGAACAATTGCAAACATCTCTCTTCCCTGGGCCAAGTTCCTCTCTCTCCCAAAGCTGTTTCAGCTCCTCTGCCTTTCTTAAGCCCCCGTGTAATAATGAGGACTCTGAGGTTAAATGTGCAGAGTGCTTTCTGAGCTCCTGCAGAGCACTGAATAATAGAGCTTCACAAACTAGGGGCTTTCAAAGTCCTTAATCCCAAGAAATTTAATAATATTCACAAACACAAGTTTAAATGAAAAACTTGAAAAGCAAAAAAATGTCTGCTATATTAATAAAGCATTAGTGGACTGTAATAAGGTTTTGATTTAATCTCTTTAGAAAGCCCTTAATACTCTGCATCACATACAAAGCTAATCTTCTTGTTTCCCCTGAAACTCTACCTCAACAAATTGTTCATCCAGCCATGGTAAGAAATTGGAGCCTCTTCAAAACTTATTCTGCCCACGAGAAAACCAGTTGAGATTTTCAGGTCTTATTTTATATCACATGCATCTCACTTTGGACTCACAGTGTATTTCATAGATGAAACTGTCCTCTATAAATAGTCATGTTTTTCAGTGGCAAAACTTAAAATACTTTCCAAGTAGTTATGCACAGATATGACTTCTCTTCCTCCTTCAATCACTCTTTTTTTTTCTCCTGTTAATCTGTCTTATGTCAATTTAATTATTAGACCTGCCAAAAGAACTCAAGAAGGATAAGGAGGAAATTTCCACCTCCCTACACTGTTCAACCTGATTGTGGCCAGTAAATATGAATGGGGTAAACTGTAATTATCTGGCATTTCATAATAAGATGTTTATTGTCTGAAGAAACTGGGTAAAATTACAACAGAGAACTGACCCTTAACTAATTGGGTTCAGGGAAGAGAAAGAGATTGACTATGCAGAGGCGGAGATCTGTACCACTCCCAGATCAAGTGTCCACTGGCTGCCATTAACTGAAACTCAACGAAATATCTTTGCTGCCTCATGGTTTCACTTCATCTACCCAAGAAGCAGTTTCCTGATTATTTAAATTAAATGTTAAGCTCATAACTTTAATAAAGTTTCATTAAAATGAAAAGTGAGGGCTTCCCTGGTGGCGCAGTGGTTGAGAGTCTGCCTGCCGATGCAGGGGACATGGGTTCGTGTCCCGGTCCGGGAAGATCCCACGTGCTGTGGAGCGGCTGGGCCCGTGAGCCATGGCCGCCGGGCCTGTGTGTCTGGAGCCTGTGCTCCGCAACGGGAGAGGCCACAGCAGTGAGAGGCCCGCGTACTGAAAAAAAAAAAAAAAAAAAAAAAAAGAAAAGTGAGATGGTTCCTTCTGGAGTGGAGGTTAATACTTTACATTCTTGTTATCTCAGTTCTTTACCCGTAAAGGCGCATGAGGTGCCTTTAAGTGCATAAGGCATTGTCATCCATCATACACTCTGCTCCTTATCAACAGACTGTTAGCCCGAGAGAGGGAGAGCAGAGTCCAGGGCGGGGGTGGGATATGGCCAAATGGGCCAGGGCACCAGAGGAATTTTACTGCCCATGGCCAAGTTCTGCTCTTAGTGAAGGCGGCTGCACACAGGCATCCCCTCCCACTGGTGGCTGAGAGGGAACAAAGATCCAAGTCAGGACACCAGGCTTAACATGCTCACAATGACTGTGGTCCAGAGTTCCAAGCTTTGAAAAAACATAAAACCCAGTTCATCCCACCCTCTACCTAAATAAACCGTTTTTATTGCATTTCTTATTTTTCCTACTAAGAAAACTCCTGTACATTTATGGTGGACATTTTTGGAAATGCAAGGAAAATTTATTTATACTGATACTATATATAAAATAGATAACTAATGAGAACCTACTGTATAGCACAGGGAACTCTACTCCATGCTCTGTGGTGACCTAAATGGGAAGGAAATCCAAAAAAGAGGGGATATATGTATACGTATAGCTGATCCACTTCGCTGTACGGCAGAAACTAACACATTGTAAAGCAACTATACTCCAATAAAATTTTTTAAAAAAGGAAATGCAAGGAAAATGTATTTACCTTTCGTTTTGAAAATCAATTCAGTTTTGCATTTGAAGCTTACATGCTGTTTTCTTCAGAACACTAAAGGTAGTGAAAAGGCAAGGAACCAGATTTGAAACTGTAGGAACTCCAGCCCCAAGAAGAGAGGCAGATAAAGCAATAAATGTAGTAAATGCCAAGGGTGGGGGGCATCAGAATACTTAATCATGAACATGGTACAATGCAAGCAAAGTTTTCACCCACATGGCTCTCCTTTCCAGAACATTCCCAACACCAAATAGTCTGTTTTACTATCTCCGTAATTACATATATAGCTATCACCCCTCTTGTCATAATTTTGAATTTAACCCTTGCATGGAGTGTGCATTACATAATTTTAAGTGAGTAATCACTGTGATGTGTTCTGGTTATATAAAACCACCAGGAATGTCAACATTCTCATAAAAGTAATATCACACTGTATCCTGCTCTCGTTCAATTACTTGAATCATGAATCCACCATACCACATCTTCTTTACTTTCTACTAGGGATAATTATTTAGTTAATTCTATATGGAATATGTCACATTCTTCAGCCCATGCAGTGAACAAACTTATTAGCTAAAATCTAGAGGAAGAAAAAACTCAGATTACTATATTTTTAAGTGACTAAGTCCTCTTTTTGTCTCCTTGCAGGTGGTGGTGTTTGTTCCTGAGACTGTGGTGGGGGGAGGGAGGCGTGAAGAGAGAAAGGAAGTTTCCAGCTCACTCCCACTTCACTGTGAACAGTGCAGGTGATGACTACAATTCCTCGATCCCATTTAAGGTTCACTTTTCCATATTTTCTTGGGCTCCCGGAGTCCATATGAAATGATATGTAGAGAAACTAAGGATATGTAGAAAACAATAGATACTACAGCTCTCAACAGAAGATAACTTTCTACCCTCCATTTTTGTTCCTAATTTTCAGTGAGTGAAATACTTTTGGTCAGACACATTGGCTATCCCTGTTGTTCTTAGTGAAGTAGGTTTAGGGCATCTTTCAGCTGCATTTAGACTGTCTGCAAACTCTGGGTGAGTCAAGACTGCAATCTGACCATAAATAGAGGAATGACATTCAGCTTAAGGAACAAGTGGTCCAACTGCACCAGGAATACTGTCCAAAGCTTTGGGATCCTGGAGACCTGGACTATCAAGAGGAGGGAAAAAAGGGCAACATGGGCAATGGGAATTGGCAGACAGAGACTAAGCTAGGCAAAGAGAAGAGTTAAATGTCTTCAATGATTAAAAGCTCCATGTGTCAGCAGGAGGTGACTTGCCCCAGAGATCAGAATGTGGCTCCTCAGTCCAGTACGAGGCAGAACTAATGAAGATGGTGTGAGAGGCTGAATGGGCTGCCTCAGGAAACACTGAATTCCCCATTCCGGGAGCTGTTCAAGCAGAGATAGGAGAAACCATTTATTGGAGATTTCAAAATTGAGATATAGGGATTGCACTAAGTGGCCTTGAAGGGTTCTTTGCAACTCTGTAACTATATTATCATCTTCCTTTCTCTGGTCCTCAGTCTCAACTGGGGTCCTAAGAAAAGTGCTGGAAATCTTCCTGAGCTCCCAACCTGCGTTCACCAACAGGTACGGCCTCTGTTGGCTGGTGTGGGAACACACAGTAGGCATTTCTGGCAGTGCTGTAGACAGCTCAAAAAAGCTCTGATTCCAACCTGAGAGGGGCTTGACCTAAGTCAGGTACAGGCACCTGCACAGATAGCCCCCTTCCATCCAGTTCACGAACCCCCCACAGTACCCTCCCCATGCCTCATCCTCTCACATACAGGCATATTTGTGCCTGCACCCAGACCTCTGCCTGCAACAGCCAACTTCCCTTTACAGGCTCCCTTGTGGTGAAAGCCTCTCAAAACGCACGTGGTCAGTAGCAAGATCTTTAGCACAAATGCGGCTGCCCAATCAGCATTCTTATCCCCTGTCTCCAGTCCTGATGTAGGCTGTCACGCATCTTCCCCAAGCCAAGTTGCTAGGCAGCGGGAAGTCTCAAATCTGGACCAATCATAGACCAGCTGTTGGCTGTTTGCTGTTGGTTTACCAGATCCACAGCCTTTGCTGCAGACTGAACCTAGAGTGCAAACTCTGGTGCAAAAACATCAAAATAATGCAAATATATCCTGGCCATTTCATCCCTTGCATGGTGACACAACACAGTAACCCTCCTGTTTCCCAGTAGGAACATGTGACCAAACGCACTGTATCATCTTAGGCAGGGGATAAACAGCCTTCTCTTGGACACTCGTTCCTACAAAGCTACACCCCTATCCTCGCTTTTGCCACACGGAAGATACAAAGTCTTGGGCTATCTCTGATTTGTGAAATAAGGCAAACCGTCTATCGTCATACTCCATCTGTGACAGGGCATATTGCCAGGATATTTCAAATGGCATTTTCTGTGACCTCATTTGAAGTGCTACTTTCCCCTCTGTCCATTGCATTATAGCAAAACCCTGCAGTTGTTTAAATAAGACTCTCAGGATGTACCACAAAGTCACTGACAGGCATTCTTGCATACATAAAAGCCGTATGGTATTTCCTGGCTTCCTTGAGGCCTCCATTATGCCATTTTCCCCCTTTACATCCAGGAAAATGAGTTCCTTCACACAATGGAAATGAAAGTGTCCTTTTCTAACTCAGATAATGGCAACTCAATACAATTCCATTCTAAGCAATAAGAAAGCTCTTATTGGGATAAATTAGGAGGCTGGGACTAACATATACACACTACTACGTATAAAATAGATAATGAACATGGACCTACTGTATAGCACAGGGAACTCTACTCAATATTTTGTAATAACCTATAAGGGAAAAGAATCCGAAAAAGAATATATATAACTGAATCGCTATGCTATAACCTGAAACTTACACGATATTGTAAATAAACTATACTTCAATTTAAAACATTTTTAAGTAAAGTACAATAAAATCTGTTGCTTTCATCTAATTATGTATATATAAAAAAAACTCCTGTGGCAGTCTGAAGTGGCTGGCACCCATGTCTGTGCCCTCCCCAACCCCGGATGTACCGTGTGTGCCCTAGAAAAAGCCCTTGAGACTAGGTCCCAGGGGCTCAGAGGATCTTTCCTGGCTGCACTTCCTCTCCTCTCTTCTCAGTCCTCTAGTCCTGTCCAAATAGCAGCGATTTCCATCCAAGGAGCCTTGATACAGCCCTTTTGACAGCAGTGAGATGTGCTGGCCAGGCTCTTAAAATTGCAGAGGCATTGATTTTCTGGCTCTAGAGCCCCCTGGGATATCTGCTCTACAGCCATGGGCCAGAACAGCCTCACTGCTGAGCCCAACTCAGGCGCCCAAGGCCCCAGGCAGATGGGTGCCACCAAGACTCCATGCTGGGGAGGGGAATACATAATCTTTTATATCTGTTTCAACCTTTACAGATCACAAGTACTTCCATGGGGCATTTCAATCTGATTCTAACAATTAGCCTTATCTGGGTTTAAGGAGGATGGGTGTAATGTCACTGTCATTCTACAGATGAGAAAACAGAGACACAGAAGATGCCCAGGTCATATGAATAAATGGGGGAGTCAATACAAAGTACTGTTGAGTGATACTACCACTCCTGCGATGTACTTCTACAACTGTTATTCCTAACAACAACAGTAGTAGCTTATGAATACTATATTTATGAGTACTGACAGAAAGAATGCGGTGCACAACGTTAGAAAAACAATGCTTCTAATTTAATTTTGCAACTTCAGTTCATTAGTCTCTGGCAAGTGTCTCCTTTTGAACAGGATCAGCTACATAATTTGTGGGACCCAGTGCAAAATAAAAATGTGGGACCTCCTTTTAAAAAAAGTATTAAGAATTTCAAGACCATGACAGCAGAGCATTAAGCCAAGCATGGAGCCGTTTTAAGCACAGGGCCCTACGAGGCTGTACAAGTCACAAGCCCAAGAAGCTGGCCCCGCTTCAGTGGCCTCAAGACACACTTAAGTCTTAGTATAAGCGTAGGGACGAGGGAGGAAACATGGTTTTGGTTCTCTTATTCTTCTCATTTCATGAAAACTTTTAATTTTGTTTCCCCTTGTAAATCTCTTATATCATCATGAGTATCATTAGAATCAGAGATTCGCCACAATTCCTAGATGAGAAATCTAAATTGTTTTTTATTCATTGATTCTTGACAGAGCGTACTTCCTGTGGAGTTTTTATTCATCTTGCTGAGCCTCTCGAATACTGTGTAAAACAAAAACTAGGAAAGCAGTTCAATCTCCATTCCTCCCACTTTTAGGCCCTTCAATCAAGAAAGGATACATTGAATATGTAAAAACTAGGCTAAAGGCTGCCTCTGTTAGCACACTTGTGAAGAACAAACAGTGCCATTGAAGGCACAGGCCCTCACAAGACTGTGCTAAGTGGTTCTCACTACAGAGATGGTAGACATTTTCAGTCTGGGGTGATCCAGTCTGTGCCCAGCCATAGCCCCACCCATCACGATTCTGCCCTAACTCTCCCACTTCCAAGCCAGGAAACAAATAAAAGAAAGCTAAGAAAACCACCTAACAACAACTAAGATGAAATGTATAATGTAATGTTATTTAAGTGCACTATGATAAATTTTTAAATAAGAGCCACATTCTGTATTTTTGTAAATATAATCATACACAGAAAAGGTGTTTTCACTGGGCTGATGTCTTGGAGTTTGGCTTTCTGTCCTCCATGATCCTTTTTCCTTGACAAATGACTTACCGTATTTAAACGATTCTAAGATGCATATTTTCTTCACATTTTTATATCTCTGAAATCAGAATGTACCTTATAATCAGTGGCATTTTACAATCCCTGTCGGCCAGGAGGCAGTTGAAAGGGAGATGTCACTGCCTTATATACTCACAGTATCATGATATATGATAAAAAATATATGTCTATATATGCCCCAAAAAGCTCTTTCGGTAAGTATAAAATTAAAATTCTATGGATATGAAGCATTACATCATAGTTTATTTGGAAGTGATTTTTTTCTTTCTTAGTGTTCATAAAAACATAGTTACTTTAAAAAGTATCTCAAATATGATGAAACACTTCATATCTTCAATAGAATGCAACATCTGCCACTGACAATTTTGAAGAGTTTGAAAAGCTTCACATGTACCCACTGAGAAGCCATCCAAAGTTCATACTGGGAACATTTCTGGGTAATAATGAAAGACTACTTTTTAAATATCCTTAGTGGAATATTGGTTTGTTTGTTTGTTTGTTTTTTAACTTTTTCCTGCTTAACAACAGGAAATTCCCCAACTCAGAAACCCAAACACTAGTAAAAGGAACTGGCCGCAACAGAATACCAGTATTAGTGGACAAATCAATTTTCTCTGTTGTCATGCTTTTAGAGAAAGCTAGAGAATTCCAATATAAGCTCTAGAGCAGCAATATCATATATAACATATAATGCAAGCCATATATGTAATTTTAATTTTCCTGTTGCAATATTATCATTTCTACATGTAATCAATATAAAAATATTAATGAAATATTTCATTTCTGTTTGCCCTGTCTTTGAAATCTGCCGTGTGTTATATTTGACACTTAGAATAATATATCGCAGTTTGCACTAAGCACATTTCAGATGCTCGACAGCCACATGTGGCTAGTGGCTCCAATGTCAGACAATGGAGGACTAGTCAATACATACACTTCTCAGCAAAACAAAAGAATCCCTTCCAGACCATTTTGCTCAAGTGTGATCAGTCATAGAAGCATTTGGCAGAAGTTCAAGAGTGGCCGCTACTTCCACTGCACTCTTGTGACTGCGAACTACAATAAATTGGTTATCCGAACAATGACAACACGTTGCTCTGGAGCAATCCTGCTGAAGACAGTCTAGAACAGTGGTCTCCAGACTAGGCTACTGGTACATGAATTCTTTTCAGAAAGAATGCGAGCAGGGGTAGTTTGTAGGAAATCCACGCTCAGATTCTCAAGATCCACGTGTCTTCTTGCCTAAAACTGATCTGCCCAAGACCAACTTTGTTCCTACTTGCTTAAAATTAAGCATTATTTTGCAGCTAGTCTCAATACTAATCACTTACATGTGTCAATAACTGGAAAGAATAGCACCTCCTAACTAATAGCAATATCTACTGTTGATGCTGATTCTTTTCAATATAATTGGAATGTTTTTTGTACTACAAAATGTTTACACAGCTAAAACTTCCACATAGAAATTGTATGTGATTTCTTTCAGATAAGGTACATCATTCAATTAAACTAGTTAAAACCGGTTTTCTCAGATTGTATCTTGAAATATCTTTCCAAATTAAAGTCGATCCTCATTTCATTTTATAAATAATTACATATTTTCTACCTCCTATTATCAAAAATTAAAATATGGTAGTTTTAATATGCCAGACCAATTATTTTTCAGCTATGTATACTCTTCTCTTTCATAAAATATGGTTGAAAAGTTTGATTCTGTGGCCTAATAAAATTAATGTTTTTTAAATTTTTTATACATTATTCTTAGCTATTTCCAGAAACCCAACACCAGGATATATGTTTACCAAAGGAAACTATGCATGCCATCCGATTCCTTGTTTTACACATGTTAGCTACATATTACATTGTTTAATTTTAAATTACATATAAGAAATAAAGTTATTATTAATTTTGAAGTGGATAAAATCTCATTATCATTTTAATCTTCTATTTACTTTGTTAGTAAACTATTTAACAAGAGGTGTCCCCAAATTGATTTCTCCATGGTTTAAATAATGCTCCTCGAAATGCATATTAATTCATGGTGGGAATGTAAATTGATACAGCCACTATGGAGAACAGTATGGACGTTCCTTAAAAAACTAAAAATAGAACTACCATACGACTCAGCAATCCCACTACTGGGCACATACCCTGAGAAAACCATAATTCAAAAAGAGTCATGTACCACAATGTTCACTGCAGCTCTATATACAATAGCCAGGACATGGAAGCAACCTAGGTGTCCATCGACAGATGAATGGATAAAGGAGATGTGGCACATATATACAATGGAATACTACTCAGCCATAGAAAGAAACGAAATTGAGTTATTTGTAGTGAGGTGGATGGACCTAGAGTCTGTCATACAGAGTGAAGTAAGTCAGAAAGAGAAAAACAAATACCATACACTAACACATATATATGGAATCTAAGGGGGAAAAAAAAGGTTCTGAAGAACCTAGGGGCAGAACAGGAATAAAGACCCAGACGTAGAGAATGGACTTGAGGACATGGGGAGGGGGAAGGGTAAGCTGGGACGAAGTGAGAGAGTGGCATGGGCATATATACACTACCAAATGTCAAATAGATAGCTAGTGGGAAGCAGCTGCATAGCACAGGGAGATCAGCTCCGTGCTTTGTGACCACCTAGAGGGGTGGGATAGGGAGGGTGGGAGGTAGACGCAAGAGGGAGGGGATAAGGGGATATACGTATAGGTATATCTGATTCACTTTGTTATACAGCAGAAACTAACACACCATTGTAAAGCAATTATACTCCAATAAAGATGTTAAATAAAAAAGTGACATAGGAATATAATTTATATATACTGCACTCTGTCTCATTAGAAGTCATCCTCTGAGTCATGAACTAATTTGGGGGGAAATAAACAATCGAACTCACTTAACGAAAGCATTTCCAACCAAATTCTAGTTCTCATTTTTAATAATCACTTATCAAAATGCATAAAATTTTATACTGTTCTGATAAACTGTGTACTACTAATAATTTAATGATAAAACATTTAATACTTAGAGGCTTAGAGTTATAGGAAAATGTATTTCAATCCATATATACTTTTTTGCAGAGATGTATGGTAGGGTGACCAATAAAAAGCCTTTAAACATAAAAGTATATTACATTAGGATTAATTATGTGAGGGACATTTCATGGAATGGTGCTTTCAAGGAGATAAAATATCATGTAAAATTTCTGACTGTTCATGTTTTTTTCTTATTTGTTTGCTCCTAATTAGCAATGATGAGTGTCAAGTTTCCATGGTATTTTTAGCTCATTGGATGGATGTAAAAACGTGGTTAAATCATTTATTTTAAAGTATAAGTATTTATAATATGCTGCAAATGATAACTGTACAAATACTTAAACTTATGATAAGAAATTTCAGAAGCTAACTTCAAGATGTTTGACAGGGTAGTTTTTCAAAATTCTTTTAAGTAGCCTATAATTAGAAAGTCTGAAGACCACTGCTTTAGAACATAGTCTCGATGAAGCCCAGAGGAAAACTGAGTGGGGGAAAGAACTTCAGAAAGAATGACTTCTTTTTATTTTATTACTGTTTTTAATTTCTGAATACAGCAGTCCCCCTCTTATTCCCAGGGATGTGTCCCAAGACCCCCAGTGGATGCCTGAAATCGTGGATACTACCAAACCCTATATAGACTATGTTTTTTCCTATCCATACACACCTATGGCAAAGTTTAATTTATAAATTCGGCACAATAAGAGATTAATGACAATAAGTAATAAAACTAAAATAAAACAATTACTAGCCCACAGTGGCGCCAGCTGGGGCCGGCTTGTTGCGGTAGAACGAGCGCCTAAATATTTCTGCCCCAGCATGAGCCGAAGCTGCCCTCCGCCTCTTTAGGAGACTCTCCAAGACCAGCAGCTACAGACTGGTGCATTTGTCAAGAATACCTTATGACAGACTTCCGGGTAAGATGGCGGAAGAGTAAGACGCGGAGATCACCTTCCTCCCCACAGATACACCAGAAATACAGCTACACGTGGAACAACTCCTACAGAACACCTACTGAACGCTGGCAGAAGACCCCAGACCTCCCAAAAGGCAAGAAACTCCCCACATACCTGGGTAGGGCAAAGCAGAGAGATTCCCGCACAGAGGAGCGGTGCCGAGCGGAACTCACCAGCCCGAGAGGCTTGTCTGCTCCCCCGCCGGGGCGGGCGGCGCTGGAGCTGAGGCTCGGGCTTCGGTCAGAGCGCAGGGAGAGGACTGGGGCTGGCGGCGAGAACTCAGCCTGAAGGGGGCTAATGTGCCACAGCTAGCCGGGAGGGAGTCCGGGAAAACTCTGGAGCTGCCGAAGAGGCAGGAGACTTTTTCTTCCCTCTTGGTTTCCTGGTGCGCGAGGAGAGGGGATTAAGAGCGCCGCGTAAAGAGCTCCAGAGACGGGCGCGAGTCGCGGCTGAGAGCGCGGAGCCCAGGGACGGCCGTGGGACGCTGGGGCTGCTGCTGTCGCCGCCAAGGAGCCTGTGTGCGAGCGCAGGTCACTGTCCACACCGCCCTTCCGGGAGCCTGTGCAGCCTGCCACTGCCGGGGTCCCGGGATCCAGGGGCGGCTTCCCTGGGAGAACGCACGGCGCGCCTCGGGCTGGTGCAACGTCACGCCGACCTCTGCCACTGCAGGCTCGCCCCCAACTCCGTGCCCCTCCCTCCCGCCCGGCCTGAGTGAGCCAGAGTCCCTGAAGAGGCTGCTCCTTTAACCCTGTCCTGTCTGAGCGAAGAACAGACGCCCTCCGGCGACCTACACGCAGAGGCGGGGCCAAATCCAAAGCTGAGACCCAGGAGCTGTGAGAACAAAGAAGAGAAAGGGAAACCTCTCCCAGCAGCCTCAGAAGCAGCGGATTAAAGCTCCACAATCAACTTCATGTACCCTGCATCTGTGGAATACATGAATAGACAACAAATCATCCCAAATTGAGGAGCCAGGAGTCAGTGCTGTGCCTCTGAGGTGGGAGAGCCAAATTCAGGACACTGGTCCACAAGAGACCTCCCAGCTCCACATAATATCAAACGGCGAAAATCTTCCAGAGATCTCCATCTCAACACCAGCACCCAGCTTCACTCAACGACCAGCAAGCTACAGTGCTGGACACCCTATGCCAAACAACTAGCAAGACAGGAACACAACGCCACCCATTAGCAGAGAGGCTACCTCAAATCATAAAAAGTCCGCAAACACCCCAAAACACACCACCAGACGTGGACCTGCCCACCAGAAAGACAAGATCCAGCCTCATCCACCAGAACACAGGCACTAGTCCCCTCCACCAAGAAGCCTACACAACCCACTAAACCAACCTTAGCCACTGGGGACAGACACCAAAAACAACGGGAACTACGAACCTGCAGCCTGCAAAAAGGAGACCCCAAACACAGTAACATAAGCAAAATGAGAAGACAGAAAAACACACAGCAGGAGAAGGAGCAAGATAAAAACCCACCAGACCTAACAAATGAAGAGGTAATAGGCAGTCTATCTGAAAAAGAATTCAGAATAATGATGGTAAAGATGATCCAAAATCTTGGAAATAGAATAGACAAAATGCAAGAAACAGTTAACAAGGACCTAGAAGAACTAAAGACGAATCAAGCATCGATTAAAAACACAATAAATGAAATAAAAAATACTCTAGATGGGATCAATAGCAGAATAACTGAGGCAGAAGAACGGATAAGTGAGGTGGAAGATAAAATAGTGGAAATAACTGCTGCAGAGCAAAATAAAGAAAAAAGAATGAAAAGAACAGAGGACAGTCTCAGAGACCTCTGGGACAACATTAAACGCACCAACATTCGAATTATAGGGGTTCCAGAAGAAGAAGAGAAAAAGAAAGGGACTGAGAAAATATTTGAAGAGATTATAGTTGAAAACTTCCCCAATATGGGAAAGGAAATAGTTAATCAAGTCCAGGAGGCACAGAGAGTCCCATACAGAATAAATCCAAGGAGAAATACACCAAGACACATATTAATCAAACTGTCAAAAACTAAACACAAAGAAATCATATTAAAAGCAGCAAGGCAAAAACAACAAATAACACACAAGGGAATCCCCATCAGGATAACAGCTGATCTCTCAGCAGAAACTCTACAAGCCAGAAGGGAGTGGCAGGACATAATTAAAGTGATGAAGGAGAAAAACCTGCAAACAAGATTACTCTACCCAGCAAGGATCTCATTCAGATTTGATGGAGAAATTAAAACCTTTACAGACAAGCAAAAGCTGAGAGAGTTCAGCACCACCAAACCAGCTTTACAACAAATGCTAAAGGAACTTCTCTAGGCAAGAAACACAACAGAAGGAAAAGAACTACAATAACAAACCCAAAACAATTAAGAAAATGGGAATAGGAACATACATATCAATAATTACTTTAAATGTAAATGGACTAAATGCTCCCACCAAAAGACAAAGACTGGCTGAATGGATACAAAAACAAGACCCATATATATGCTGTCTACAAGAGACCCACTTCAGACCTAGAGACACATACAGACTGAAAGTAAGGGGATGGAAAAAGATATTCCATGCAAATGGAAACCAAAAGAAAGCTGGAGTAGCAATTCTCATATCAGACAAAATAGACCTTAAAATAAAGACTACTAGAAGAGACAAAGAAGGACACTACATAATGATCAAGGGATCAATCCAAGAAGAAGATATAACAATTGTAAATATTTATGCACCAAACATAGGAGCACCTCAATACATAAGGGAAATATTAACAGCCATAAAAGGAGAAATCGACAGTAACACAATCATAGTAGGGGACTTTAACACCCCACTTTCACCAATGGACAGGTCATCCAAAATGAAAATAAATAAGGAAACACAAGCTTTAAATGATACATTAAACAAGATGGACTTAATTGATATTTATAGGACATTCCATCCAAAAACAACAGAATACACATTTTTCTCAAGTGCTCATGGAACATTCTCCAGGATAGATCATATCTTGGGTCACAAATCAAGCCTTGGTAAATTTAAGAAAATTGAAATTGTATCAAGTATCTTTTCCGACCACAATGCTATGAGACTAGATATCAATTACAGGAAAAGAGCTGTAAAACATACAAACACATGGAGGCTAAACAATACACTACTTAATAACGAAGTGATCACTGAAGAAATCAAAGAGGAAATTAAAAAATACCTAGAAACAAATGACAATGGAGACACGACGACCCAAAACCTATGGGATGCAGCAAAAGCAGTTCTAAGAGGGAAGTTTATGGCAATACAATCCCACCTTAAGAAACAGGAAATATCTCGAATAAACAACCTAACCTTGCACCTAAAGCAATTAGAGAAAGAAGAACAAAAACATCCCAAAGTTAGCAGAAGGAAAGAAATCATAAAAATCAGATCAGAAATAAATGAAAAAGAAATGAAGGAAATGATAGCAAAGATCAATAAAACTAAAAGCTGGTTCTTTGAGAAGATAAACAAAATTGATAAACCATTAGCCAGACTCATCAAGAAAAAAAGGGAGAAGACTCAAATCAATAGAATTAGAAATGAAAAAGGAGAAGTAACAACTGACACTGCAGAAATACAAAAGATCATGAGAGATTACTATAAGCAACTCTATGCCAATAAAATGGATAACCTGGAAGAAATGGACAAATTCTTAGAAATGCACAACCTGCCAAGACTGAATCAGGAAGAAATAGAAAATATGAACAGACCAATCACAAGCACTGAAATTGAAACTGTGATTAAAAATCTTCCAACAAACAAAAGCCCAGGACCAGATGGCTTCACAGGCGAATTCTATCAAGCATTTAGAGAAGAGCTAACACCTATCCTTCTCAAACTCTTCCAAAATATAGCAGAGGGAGGAACACTCCCAAACTCATTCTACGAGGCCACCATCACCTTGATACCAAAACCAGACAAGGATGTCACAAAGAAAGAAAACTACAGGCCAATATCACTGATGAACATAGATGCAAAAATCCTCAACAAAATACTAGCAAACAGAATCCAACAGCACATTAAAAGGATCATACACCATGATCAAGTGGGGTTTATTCCAGGAATGCAAGGATTCTTCAATATACGCAAATCAATCAATGTGATACACCATATTAACAAACTGAAGGAGAAAAACCATATGATCATCTCCATAGATGCAGAGAAAGCTTTTGACAAAATTCAACACCCATTTATGATAAAAACCCTGCAGAAAGTAGGCATAGAGGGAACTTTCCTCAACATAATAAAGGCCATATATGACAAACCCACAGCCAGCATCGTCCTCAATGGTGAAAAACTGAAACCATTTCCACTAAGATCAGGAACAAGACAAGGTTGCCCACTCTCACCACTCTTATTCAACATAGTTTTGGAAGTTTTAGCCACAGCAATCAGAGAAGAAAAGGAAATAAAAGGAATCCAAATGGGAAAAGAAGAAGTAAAGCTGTCACTGTTTGCAGATGACATGATACTATACATAGAGAATCCTAAAGATGCTACCAGAAAACTACTAGAGCTAATCAATGAATTTGGTAAAGTTGCAGGATACAAAATTAATGCACAGAAATCTCTGGCATTCCTATATACTAATGATGAAAAATCTGAAAGTGAAATCAAGGAAACACTCCCATTTACCATTGCAACAAAAAGAATAAAATATCTAGGAATAAACCTACCTAAGGAGACAAAAGACCTGTATGCAGAAAATTATAAGACACTGATGAAAGAAATTAAAGATGATACAAATAGATGGAGAGATGTACCATGTTCTTGGATTGGAAGAATCAACATTGTGAAAATGACTCTACTACCCAAAGCCATCTACAGATTCAATGCAATTCCTATCAAACTACCAATGGCATTTTTCACAGAACTAGAACAAAAAATTTCACAATTTGTATGGAAACACAAAAGACCCCGAATAGCCAAAGCAATCTTGAGAACGAAAAACGGAGCTGGAGGAATCAGGCTCCCTGACTTCAGACTATACTACAAAGCTACAGTAATCAAGACAGTATGGTACTGGCACAAAAACAGAAAGATAGATCAATGGAACAGGATAGAAAGCCCAGAGATAAACCCACGGACATATGGTCACCTTATCTTTGATAAAGGAGGCAGGAATGTACAGTGGAGAAAGGAGAGTCTCTTCAATAAGTGGTGCTGGGAAAACTGGACAGGGACATGTAAAAGTATGAGATTAGATCACTCCCTAACACCATACACAAAAATTAGCTCAAAATGGATTAAAGACCTAAATGTAAGGCCAGACACTATCAAACTCCTAGAGGAAAACATAGGCAGAACACTCTATGACATAAATCACAGCAAGATCCTTTTTGACCCACCTCCTAGAGAAATGGAAATAAAGACAAAAATAAACACATGGGACCTAATGAAACTTAAAAGCTTTTGCACAGCAAAAGAAACCATAAACAAGACCAAAAGACAACCCTCAGAATGGGAGAAAATATTTGCAAATGAAGCAACTGACAAAGGATTAATCTCCAAAATTTATAAGCAGCTCATGCAGCTCAATAACAAAAAAACAAACAACCCAATCCAAAAATGGGCAGAAGACCTAAATAGACATTTCTCCACAGAAGATATACAGACTGCTAACAAACACATGAAAGGATGCTCAACATCTTTACTCATTAGAGAAATGCAAATCAAAACTACAATGAGATATCATCTCACACCAGTCAGAATGGCCATCATCAAAAAATCTAGAAACAATAAATGCTGGAGAGGGTGTGGAAAAAAGGGAACACTCTTGCACTGCTGGTGGGAATGTGAATTGGTACAGCCACTATGGAGAACGGTATGGAGGTTCCTTAGAAAACTACAAATAGAACTACCATATGACCCAGCAATCCCACTACTGGGCATATACCCTGAGAAAACCATAATTCGAAAAGAGACATGTACCAAAATGTTCATGGCAGCCCTATTTACAATAGCCCGGAGATGGAAACAACCTAAGTGTCCATCATCGGATGAATGGGTAAAGAAGATGTGGCACATATATACAATGGAATATTACTCAGCCATAAAAAGAAATGAAATTGAGCTATTTGTAATGAGGTGGATGGACCTAGAGTCTGTCATACAGAGTGAAGTAAGTCAGAAAGAGAAAGACAAATACTGTATGCTGACACATATATATGGAATTTAAGAAAAAAATGTCATCAAGAACATAGGGGTAAGACAGGAATAAAGACACAGACCTACTAGAGCATGGCCTTGAGGATATGGGGAGGGGGAAGGGTAAGCTGTGACAAAGTGAAAGAGCGGCATGGACATATATACACTACCAAACGTAAGGTAGATAGCTAGTGGGAAGCAGCCGCATAGCACAGGGAGATCAGCTCGGTTCTTTGTGACCGCCTGGAGGGGTGGGATAGGGAGGGTGGGAGGGAGAAGCAAAAGGGAGGGGATATGGGAACATATGTATATGTATAACTGATTAAATTTGTAAAATAAAAAAAAAAAAAAAAACAATTACTACAGTATACTGTAATAAAAGTTATGTGAATGTGGTCTCTCTCAAAATATCTTATTGTACAAATTTAATGCCTTTTCCATCTTAACTAAGCATTTATCACTCACTAGGGCTGTAATTTTTACATTTTGAGATGTGATAGCAAATCTGGCACAAATTTCCTTTTCCTTCTTCACAATTTCACGGATAGAAGATTCGTTCTTACTGTAGATCTTAGCAACCTCAGCATACGACATTGTTCTTTCCCTATAGAGTCAAGAACTTTCATCTTTTCACTTACAGGAAGTACTTTGGGCTTCTCTTTGGCATATCTGAATTGCCAGCATCACTACTTTTGCACTTTAGGGCCATTATTAAGTAAAATAAGGGTTACTTGGACACAAGCACTGTGATACCTTGACGGTCTGTCTGATAACCAAGTGACTAACGGGTGGGATATGCAGGACAAAGAGATGATTCGCGTCCTGGATGGGACGGAGCAGGACGGCGCAAGATTTCATCACGCTACTCAGAATGGCGTGCATTTAAAACTTATGAATTATTTATTTCTGGGAATTTCCATTTAATATTTTCGGACCACGGTTGAGTGCGGATGACTGAAACCACGGAAATCGAAAGGGTGGATAAGGGTAGGGACTACTGTATAGCAGAAACCACTATAACTTGATGTATACCAGCTTATTCGCCAGGATAGTTACACAGCCTTGCAATGGGTGAAAATTTAGGGATGCTTCTCAGCAATCCACAAATACTGTACTTACTCAAAATGGTCACTAGGTGGCAACCGTGCAGTGGACAAGAAGCCCTCTTCCGCGCTTCCGCTGGCTCTCTCAATCTTCTATCTCCTCCTGCAAAAAGGAAAAGGATACGAATAATGTATAATAGTGACAACCACAACAAACAACAATAGCAGGGAATATTTGTTTTAGGTCTTTCCATTTGCCAAGGACAGTAATAAGCCCTTCTCATGTCTGAAAATTTCAGAAATAGCCTTGTGTGGGAAGGTAATCTATTTTTCATTAATATCATTTCCAAATAATGTTAACTAATTCACCTCTCTAATATAACCACTCACTTTAACCACATAACTCAAACCCTGTCCAGATAAGAACTTCAGCTCTAGCAAAACCAAAGAGAAGCAGCAGCAGCACCTGTGACGTTCCAAGCACCAGGCTAAGCCCTTCATTTCACTGAATCTGCAACAACCTCTAAGAGCTAGGTGTTACTATTGGCCCCATGATATAGGTGAGAAAGCAGGAAAACGGCCCCAAATCAATGAGCCAGTAAGTGCTGGATCTGGGATGCAAACGCAGGTTTGCTTTTGTTCGTTTCCAAGTTCAATAGCCATGCCCTTAAATATCACACTCTGTGATGCTTTGGTGGAGTGTGTGTATAGCCATCTATGAATCTTTCTATATTTGCCTATGCATGTTTATATTTCTGTGCTTCTTTGTGATTCTGTGTCTGTGATTCTGTGCGTGTAGAAGTGTGTGGATGCATCTGTGTGTGCACACAAAAACATATGTGATCTTTTAGAGATCTTTCTGGTAATTTCCACATCTGCTTTATATAGTATAGTCAACAGAGGGAGCTCAAGAATTTTCATTTTCTCTTGAAGAGACTAAGAAAAAGATACATTAAAAGTCACCGCCTTGGGGCTTCCCTGGTGGCACAGTGGTTGGGAGTCCGCCTGCCGATGCAGGGGATGCGGATTTGTGCCCCATTCTGGGAAGATCCCACGTGCCGCGGAGTGGCTGGGCCCGTGAGTCATGGCCGTTGAGCCTGCGCGTCCGGAGTCTGTGCTCCGCAGTGGGAGAGGCCACAACAGTGAGAGGCCCGCGTACCGCAAAAAAAAAAAAAAGTCACCGCCTCCTTTGAAGAAGTGTTTATGTGTCCTTTTACATGTGGTTGAGTCTCTCTTTTCATATGTATAAATCTGCATGTGTCTCTATGTCTGTGCATTTGTACGTCTGAGTTTCTGTTTGTAGCATGATTAAGTCCATGTATGCATCTATATGCTTATGTTGGCAGATATATATGTGTCTGTGCATTCATATATTTGATGTACATTTAGACTGGAATGCTGCATGGGTAAAAGAGTGCATTTGTAGATCATCATGTGTGCGTGTGTTCTAGTGAGCGCACACGCCAATATATGTATATGTTGACATGTGAGGGCGCATGTCTGTGCATCTGTGTGCCTGTGGATATGTTTGTATTTTTTTAGTGTGTTTGGGTCTGCGTTGTCTGTAGATATATGTGTATACCTCTCACTTTTATAGGCTGAAGATGTGTGCTTCTGTATTTCTGGGTGGGTGTGCCTGGCATCTGAGTGTACATTTGCAAGTGAATTTATGTGTCTGTATACGCAAGGGCATTTACAGAGCTCTGTGCGCGTGTGCCTGTAAGGGGGTTTTGGAGTGTGTCAGCATCTGAGTGGGTGAAATCTTGTCTTCTGTGTATATATCTCTGCCTAAGACCATGTGTATAGACAGCATCTATGCCTGTGTGGACACGTTTAGTCCTCATGTTTACTGTTTGCAAATTAATCTGTATGAGCCTCTGCATGTCTATGTATCTGTATGTACATAATATATGTATATGTGTGTGTGAGTGAGCCTATGTGTCTACACCTGTACATTCTTGCCTGTAAGGCTCTTTATCTGTGTCTATTTCTTTTTTTTTTTTTTTTTTTTTGCGGTACGCGGGCCTCTCACTCCTGTGGCCTCCCCCGCTCCGGACACGCAGGCTCAGCGGCCATGGCTCAGGGGCCCAGCCGCTCTGCGGCATGTGGGATCTTCCCGGACCGGGGCACGAACCCGTGTCCCCTGCATCGGCAGGCAGACTCTTAACCACTGTGCCACCAGGGAAGCCCTCTGTGTCTATTTCTATATTCACCCATGCATGTCTTGATGTTCATGCATCTGTTCATCCACCTCTGGCTGCATGTGTATGTCTGTGTGACCATCTTCATGTCTATGGGTGCATGTGTGTGGGGGTCTGCATAAATCTGTCTGCATGAGAATGAATTTCTTTGGATGACTCTCCGGGTGAATGCATCTGTGTGTTCATGTGCAGGTATTTATGTTGCTGTGTGTATTCGAGGACTCTCTGTGCACAGGAGTTTTGCCTGCCTATGTGTACTCATATGTCTCTGTCCCTGTTTGTTTGTGCATGCCTCTGTGGTACATATGCTCATTTATGTTTGCATGCATATGTGACTATACACACAAGTGTCTGTGCAAGTGTGTGTCTGTGTGCTGCTCTCTGCCTTTCTATGTCTGTGTGCACAGGCCAGTAGACACGCATACTTGTGTACCTGTGTGTCTCTGGGTTTCTTCAGGTGTGTTTGTGGGTCTCTGTGTCTATTTGTACAGTCGTGTGGAATGTGTGCATATGTATAAATCTGTATATATGTATCTGCACACATCTGCACAAGCTTATGTGTCTGTATCTTTGTGAGTCTATATGGGTGTGAGTCCCTGTGCATCTCTGTCTCTGTGCACATGTTTGTGTCTCTGTGAATACACCTGAGATTCTGCACATGCGTGTGACTCTTCATGCTCCTCTTGTCCATCTGAGTAAGCCTGTGTGTGAGTGCAGATGTGTTTGCCTGTGTGTACTTTGTGTGGCTCTCTAGGCCTGTGTGTCTATATATGTATGTATACGCTTCTGTGTATAAATCAATCTCCCTCTCTCTTCCCCTGTTTTTCTCTCCCCCTGTATCTATATGTAATACATATATCTATCTATATAGAAGCATATCTCTCTAAATGTATATAGCACCATCTGTGTGCATATATGCATGTAGAGATTTCTTTATGAATCATCTGTTGTGTCCGTGTGTGCACGTATGTCTCCATGTACAAGTGCACTTATGTGTGCACACCTGCATGCTTGTGTTTGCATATACACACCAACACATGTGAATACTCCCATGTGCATCTCCATGTGCATTTCTATACATGCACATGTGTGCACGTTTATACGTTTTCATGGGGAGCATGAGCACTTAGATTGCATGTATAGGCAGGAACATGTGTATGCAGGTGTGTTTTAATAACTATGCCTCTGTGTGTAGATTCATGTGACTCCATGAGCATGAAAATGCTAGTAAGTACATGTTTAAAACCCATGTATCTACCTATGAATAAATCTCCATATTTCAGTGTTTGTGTAAATGTCTCCGTGCCTCTATCAATAAAAACGCATACACCTGTGTCTTCATAAGGCTGACTCCATGCGTCTATGTGTCTGTGTGGGTTCATGTGGGTTTGTCTACATTTATGCATAAATGTCTGGGGGTGTCTGAGAATGGGTGTGCACCTCATGAGCCTCTAGAAGCATCTATGTGTTTTTGTATGTGTGTATGTGTGTGCATCTGTGTTTTTGCATCTTCGAGGTTATGAATCAGTAAGCATGTCCTCTGGATGCCTAGGTCAGCATACATATGTCTCTGTGTGCTTCTCTGGGCCTGTGTGAGTATGGAGTGTGTACTTATGACTATACATTGCTCTGTGCCTACATACAGAACTGTGGGCATTTGTGTGCATCTGTGTGTATGCATATGTGTACCTGTGTATACATGAGATGACCCCTGTTGGGACTCTGAGTTATATGTTCATATTTGTGCGAACATATGTCTTTGGCTGTGGCTGAAAAAGTGTATGCTCTGTGGGATTACGACACACCTGAAGGTCTGTGTCAGTGTGAACATCTGTGGCACTGTGTGTGTGTGTGTACATATCTATGATGAATGTGTGAGTGCAGATTGGCCACTTTCTTCCAGAAAGACTTCTCTGCTCATTTCTACACCTGCTTTTCTACAGTTCAGCCAGCAGAAAGGGGCTCAAGATTTTCTTCCTCCTCTTGAAGTAGCCAAGAAAATAAGCATTAAAAGATGGCCTCCCTTGAAAAATGTTGATTATTGAAGATGGTAACTATGGTCCAATAACACAGGCTTTTATCATCTGAAGGCCAAAATTGGTGGCTGCTCAGATCTTCCAATCCCGCTGCCATCAGGAGCATTTCTGTTGGAGACCCTGGTGTGCACCTATCTTCCTTCTCCCCTCTGGCCCTAGGCACACACAGCCTTCATCCCACCTTCTGCTTCCCCAGGCCTGCATAGTACAGAGGGCTCAAGGGTACTCCTACCTCCTTCCCCATTCTACTTCTTTTCTTTGGCTAGAAATTCAGATTAAGATACCTGGTGTTGTTTAACCCCTACAAGAGCCTCAGAGGCAGGAACCAGTGTCATCCACAGTTGACAAATGAAGACTGGGGGTCAGAGAATCAAAACAAATCCTGAGTATCATATGGCCAATAAGTGTCAGAGGCAGAATTCAAAACCAGGCCTGACTGACACCAAATCTTTCTTCCTTCTACTCCACCACTGGGACTGGTCCTGCTCCAAAGACTGTGTCCTGAGCCTTGATTCTTTCTTGAAATTATCTCCTTTAATCTTTGGAGTGGCTGAAAAGGAAGTATTTCATCCATGCTTACAAATGGGTATACAGACTCAAAGAAGTGAAGTCACTTGCCAAAGTTCTGTGTGAGCATGTAGGTCCTCTGTTTGTGTCCTATGAGCAACAACTTGTCGTTGAGGCTTAAATGTGATAGAGTGTCCGCCTCATGAAGGGAATCTGAATGTTCTAGAGGAAGTGTACATATTGTCCTGCTTTTCTTGATGTTGTGAGGCCTTCTGAGTATTGTATAGCAGGTCTGGCTATTATTAGGGGTGTCTGTGAAGTCTGGGGCCAGGCTGGGTGTTGTGGGATGAATATGTGTGTTGTGGACTGTGTCTCTCTGTGTATGGCTCTTATATGAGAAACTAGTCTGAGCGTCCCAGGGCTAGTTTCTGGGTTAGGTGGCATGCCTCTGTGTAGTGGGTGTGAGGCTAGACGTCGTGGGGTGAGTCTGTCCGAAGGAAGGTGGGCCTAAGTGCTAGGGCACAAGTACGTGTGAAGTGTGTGGAGCGTTAGTCAATTAATCACTCTCAGATCCCTTTGTCCTGTGAGCGAGCTCCTCATGGTGTCACTCTGTGACTGGTGTGATTCATGTGTGCACCGTGAGGTTGTTCTCTACATTAAAGGAGTCATAGCCACGGGGTGTGAGGCAAAGCTGTGCATGGTGGGTTATCTCTGTGAATTACGGGCCCTGTGAGGTCTGCGCCTCTGGTTTGGAGTGATTGTGTTCTGTGGGAGTGATCTTGAGTGTTGTGACTTTTATGACTATGAGTTTTTGGATGTGCCATCAGGTAAATCTATGGACTGAGGGAACATGTCCCCGTTGTAGGGCATGTCTAGGTGTTGTGGTCTATACGTTGCAGTCTGTACATCATGGGATATATCTTGGAGTCATAGGGTGAGACTATGTGTCATGGGTTGATTCTGGAGATTCTATAGTAAGGTGTTGTGTCACAGGGCCAGTCTTTGTATTGTAGGGTATGTCTGTGCTTCATGGGGAATCTATGTGGATTTTTTAAAGGCAGGGCATCCCCTCAGGTGGGGTTGTGTCTTTACATAGTATGGCATTTCTGGAAGTTGTGGTCCATGCTACGCACTGTATGATATAGGCTGATTCTGGATGGGGTGCTGGGTATATTCTGCTGTTTTAAAGAGAATGTGTACTATTGGGGGTGAGTCTGGGTGGGAGGGAGCTTATGCTTGTGTTGTGGGATTACCCTGTGTGCCGCAGGCATATCTGCTTTATGATGAGATCTTGCGCGGTGGGGTATGCCAGCTCATGATTGAACATGTCTTGAGTTCGGGATCTTTCTGCTGGGTGAGGATTTGTTTTGCGGGTGGGTTTGTGTGGTAGCACATGTTTATGTGTCACAGGGTGTCTCTCAGTGGTGTGGGGCAAGTCTCTGTATTATGAGGCTTGTCTTTAGTATTGTTGGTCATGTGTTGATTTGTGGGATGATGTGAGGTTGTGATGAGATTTTGTGTGTGTAGGTGAGTCTGAGTGTTGTGGAGCGTGTCAGTGCACTGTGGGATGAACCTGACATGGAGTGACTTTGTAAGTTGTGATTTTGTTCTAGGTGCTTCCTGGTGAATTTGCTTTGTGGAGAAAGTCTGAGCCTGCTGTGGCCATTCTGGGTCTGTGGGAAGTGTCTGTGCATTTTCAAGGTGTTTGTACATTGTAGGGTTCTTTTCACTGGAGGCTTTGCCAAGGTGTTGCAGGGGCGAGTAAGGGCACTATAGATTGTGTTTAGGTCGTGGGTCAAGGTTGCCTTGTGAGCTGAATTTGAGTTCTGTTGTTCCTTTCTATCCATTGCAGGGCAACTGTGGGCTTGGTGAGGGTGTTTCTAGGGGGCATGTTTCTGTATTTTAATGTGATTTGGCAGCTATTTTCAGAGTCTGTGTGTTGCACTCTGAGTTTGAGACTCCATTGGTCAAATCTGTGTTTTGGTGTAAGTCTGGCATTTGTGGAGTTAGTGTGGTGTGGGGCAAAAGTGTGTGCTGAGCTCATCTGTACCTTGAACAGTGAGCTGATGTGCTGGGATGTAATTCTGTGTGCTGTGAGAGGAATCTGTATCTGGGATGTGTCTCTACATCTACACTGTAGAGTGTTTCTACGTGTTGTAATGCATGTGTGTACACTGCTTGGGCAAATCTTTGCACCACGGGTTAAGCGTGTTAATTGTGGGATGGTTCTACAGATCGTAGGATGGATGGTGTCTTGTCATGCTATTCCACACCTTGCAGGGAGAGGAGGTTGAATGTTGTCATTGACCAGAAGTGTTGGGGATCTGTCACTGTGCTGAGGGCCATGTGTGTGTAGAAGTGTGTATGTTTTGTATCAACTGTGAGTACTGTGTGACACATCTGTGTGTCTTGAGTTGACCTTATAGAATGCCTGGGGTAGTTTTGTGTTCTTTGGTGCAGGTCTATGAGTGGTGGGCAGAGTCTTGGCATTGGCTTTACAGAACGTGTGGATGACTGTGTGGCGAGGGGGAGAGACATATGCTGGGGCATGTTTCTACATTGTAGGAAGAGTCTTGTGGCATGAGATATGTCTCTGCATTGTGACATCACACTGCATTGTGGGGCATCTCAGTGCTTTCTGTTATGATTCTGTGCTTTCTGAGAAGAGTCCAGATTTTGCATTTGTGTCTGCACGTTGGGTTTTTGCAATTCTGTACACTGTGTGCTGAGCTTGCAGTTGTGGGGTGAGCCTGTGTAATGGGTTGTGGACAGGCATTGCAGGGTACGTCTTTGTGCTGCAGGATGGATCTAGGTACTTCATGGCTCCTGTTTTCCCTGTAAGCCAGGTGTTTGCCTAGCAAGGTGACAGGGTATTGGGAGGCACGTCTGTTGTAGGGCATGTGTGTGTGCTGTTGTGCAGCTATGTGCTTTTAAGGCAGGTCTGTGTGCTGGGCATTTCTGTCTGTGCATTAGTGATATGGGGTTTTCTGAGTATTGCGGAGCGAATTTGGGCATCATGGGGTGATTCTGGATGTTGTGGCACATGCCTGTGTACTCTAGGATACACCTTTGTATTTGGCGACAAGTCTAGGGATTGTGGTACTAGATCAGACGGAGGGGATGAGCGTGTGCTTCGTGGGATAAGTCTGTGCATTGCAGGGGATTAAGTACATTATGAAGCATGTTTGGGTTGCATACAAGGTGTTCTGCCACCTGTCTGGATTGTGGAGTGGGTCTATGCATTGCACAGTGTGCTTGGGCAAGCCTGTGAGGTAGAGGCATATCTGCACATGATAGTGCCTCTTTTGTGCTGGGGAAATGCTTTGTGGCGAGCCTGGTGTTGTGGGTCTAGTGTTTTCATTGTGGAGTGATTGCATCTACTGTGGAGCAAATCAGCTCTGTACCGTGAGTGCTGGCATCGTGATTCCAACCCGTGAACGGCAGGAGGGTCTGTGGGTTGCCTGGCACGCCCCGTGTTATGAGGCAGGTTTAGGCATTGAGGGGGTTACCTGGGCTCTGTTGGGGTTAACACTTGGCGTTGAGGCACGACCGTGCTGTGTGATGAGTGTGTGCGCGGCGCGGTAGACAGGGCCGTGTGGAGCCTATCTTGGCATTGCGTTATTACTCTGTGCATTATGGGGCGAGCCTGTGGGCTGCAGGCTGTGTCCGTACTTTGAGAGGCATGTTGGGAGGCATGGCTGTAGGCTGTGGGGCGGCCTGTGCCTCCAGATGTTCTGATGTGAGTGCGGGTAACACAGGCAGACATTTGCATTATGAGCCATGCCTGCAGAGTGTGGGATAAGTCTGTGGTTACAGGTTGTGTTTGAGTGCTCCGGGTCCAGCGTATCTATCCAGGGACTCTGTGGACACAACTGAAGGTGTTTGGGGCCCTTGCATTGTGATGTAATTCTGTCCCCTTGGGGGGCTGGGGGTTGTGAGGATGCCGTGCGTTGAGGAGTACACCCAGGTACTGCGAGGCTAGACTGTGCACCGTGGGGCCAGATGGGGTGTCGTGATGCCGCTCTCTACTTAGTGGGAGGAGTCTGCACTGTGACACTGAGTCTGTACACTGTAAGGCACGCCGAGGTAGTATGTATCAGGTCTGTGTGTCGGAGAAGGCTATGTGTTGCGGATCGTTTCTAGGGATTTTAAAGTGAGTTCTTTGTGTGGTGAGGCCAATGTGCTCTGTGCTGAGTGTGTGTATTGTAGAGCATGTATATATATATATATATATATATATATATATATATATATATATATATATATATATATGATAAGATGCATTTAGCTGAATGGGATGAGTGTTTGCATGGATGAGTTTGTGTATCATGGGTGTGTTTGTGTATTGCAACGTGTGTGTGTGATACATCTAGATGTTATGCTGAGACTGTGTGGTAGATGCTTCCACATCTGGGTGTTGCAGGCTAAGTGCAATCAATACGGGAACTGTAAGGAAAGGGAGGTGAGAGTGAGCTGTGATGTGATTCTGTACTGCATGGGAGTGTACTTTACATGTTGTGGGTTATTTGAATTATTTGAGATTGAGGTGTACCATCACGATCTAGTTCCATGTGTAGAAACAGCAACGATAACAACAACGACAAGATCAGCTAACACTGATAACACTAATTCTCTGCCAGGCGCTCTTCTAAACACGTTATAAGCATTCACTCATTTATTCCTCTTGTCAGCCCTCATAAGTAGGAACCATTATTATTCCCAATTTATACCTGAGAAAAATAAGGCACAGAGAGGTTTAGAAACCTTTCCAAGGTCACACAATTAGTAAATGATACATGTGGGCTTGGAACCCTGGCAGTCTGAATCCTCAGTGTCAACTTTTAACCACAATCTACACTGCCCCTTTGTTTGGGGGTGTGCATGTCTCCGGGCCTTGTGCAGTATGTCTAGGTGTTGTGGTATATCTTGGGATCTTGGGATCTTGCACAGCACCTACAGATAGTAAAACTTATCCAAGTATTGTGAGGCTTATCCCTGAATTGTGGGATGGGTCTTGTGGAGAGGCCGTTGTTTTATATACGGTTTGGAAGCGGAGGTGCTAATGCTTGCACTGTGTGGCAAGGCTTCCATTGTTGGCCGACTGTGTATGCTGTGTGCTGAGCCCCTGCTTTAAAGGAAAGATATGTGGTGATGTAACTTTGTGAGCTGTTGGAAAATTTTGTGTGTTTGAGGGAGTGTCGATTTGGAAAGGTGTGTTTACTTGTTGTGAGTCTAGTCTCTGGACGATGGTGTGTCCCTACACGTTGTGGAGTGAGTCTGCATATTGTTGCCCAAGACTGTGCTGTGTAGGGGAAGTCTGTAAATCGTGATGCAGTTCTGTGAATGGTGAGGGAACCACGTGTGCTGTGGGAAATATGTTTATGTTGCAGGGTTTTCCAGGTATTTTGAGATTAATTGCTGCATTGAGGGGGAGGGTCTGTGCATTTTAGGATGCCCCCGTGTAGGCTGTGTGCGTGTTGGTATGGAACATCTCTGCGCGTTTGGGGGCCCGGCTGTGCTCAGCTCATGGGAAGTGTCTTCGTGTTGTACGGCATTTGGGGCAGGACGCTGTGCATTACACAGTGAGGGTGTGTGTTACGCAATGCTGAGCACTTCCGTAGCATGCACTCAAGGTGTCTTGGGAGATGTGATATGGATTACGGAGTGTTCTCTGTGTTTGTAAGGCAAGCTGGGTGAGTGTGTGTGTTGCAGGATGAGTGACGATCATGGTACAAGGCTTGGACATTGTGGAGCATGAATTTAGGAGCGTGTTTGTGAGATACAGCCACACATTATGGGACAAAAATCTGCGTGCAATAGGTGTGTTTGTGTGATGTAGGGCACATTGCTGAGTTGGAGGGTGTGTGTGTATGTGTGTGTGTGTGTGTGTGTGTGTGTTGTGGGTCTGGATACTGTGGGGTGAGTCCATATTATGCAGCAAGCCCATGCATTGTAGAGCACGCTTCTGAACTGTGATGCAGCTCTGTGAGTGGTGAGCGGCATCTGGCTTAGGGTCCTGTCTGTGCTTTGTAGGGTGTGTGGCTATTGTGGTGGGGTGTCTGTGTGCTGTAGAGTGTTTCTAGATGTTCTGGGGCTAGTCTAGGTATCATGTGGTGAATCTGTGTGTTTTCAGATGATTCTAGGTATTTGGGGTCAGCCCCTTTCACACTAGCAACAATGGTGGGGGTGATAGTACCATAAATTAAATTAACAATTGTAATAGTTCCTGTGTGCCAGGCACTGTACTAAGCGCTTAGCCTATCCTAATTCACTGAATACTCCCAAGAACCCTTTTCAGTAGGTACTACTGTTACCTTTGTTTTACAGATGAGCAAACTAAAGAACAGAGAAATATACTTACCCAAGGTGACACAATTAGAAAGGGGTGGAGCTTAGATTCGAACCCACAGAGGCCTTGCTCTTAACCATTACACAAGCTGTGTCTGTTGTAGGTCAAGGTTGTAGCTCAATAGGATGGTAAAGCACGTCTGTAAACTATGATGGAGATCTTGGTGTTGCACGGGTAATAGTGTGTGTTGTGTGTCTACACGTTGGGGAATGCTCATGTGCTTTATAGGTTTTCCATCTTAGAGTAAGTCTGTGTTGTGATGCAATTCTGTGCATTGTGGAAGAAATCTATGTGTTCACGGGCATTCCTGTGAATTCTAAGTTTTGTGGGTGTGATTATGTGCTGGGGCAAATCTATGCTCTGAAGGGCTTGACTGTGTATTTGGGGTGAGTCTCAGGGTTCAGTGGCATTTGTGTGTGTCATGGAGCAAGTGTGTGTATTAATGGGAGAATCTGTGCAGTTGGGTGGAGTTATGTGCATACTTGGGCAGATCTTTGTGTGAAAGCAGTCTGTGTGTGATGGGGTGAATCTGGGAGTTGTAGAGCAAATGGTGTGCATGTTTGGGGGCATGTGTGTGTGTGTGCACTGTGTAATCACCCTAAGGAGTGTGGTTTTCATGAAGTGAATCTGTATGGCAAGTGTGTCTTGTGACATAATTCTGTGCATCGTTGAGCGCAGTGTTGCACTGTGGGATGTGTCTGTACATTGTGGGTTGCGTCTAGGTTGTGAGATGACTGTGCCCTGAGGGGTGAATCTGAACACTTTGGAGAAAGATTAGGTGCTGCTTTGGCATGAGTGTGTCTGTTGTGGCACAAGCCTGCCCGCTGTAGGGGCAATCTGCACACCAGGGAGCAGTGCTGTGCATCACGAGGTGCATCTATTTATTGCAGAGTGTGTCTGAGGAAGTTGGGGTGTGCCCCATGGAGAGGGCCTGTGTCCTGGGGGAGACAGTTGTGTTTGTGGGGTGAGTCTATGTGCTGGACAGAGAGTCTGTGTGCTGTGGCACATCTTGGTTTGGGGGACAGGCTGTGTTCTGTGGGGAGCACCTTTCGGCCATGGGGAGAATCTCTGTGCTATGGGGGGTTTAGCCTGTGTTTCGCGGGGTGTCTGCATGATCTGGGTCGTGACTGGGTACTGCAGGCCAAGTGTGTGTCCTTTGGGGCTGGCCTGTGTCCTGTGCTGCTTGTCTGCGTGTCGTGGAGCAAGTCTGTCTGTCGGAGTAGAGCCCGTGTCTCTCTCTGTGTGGGTTGTCAAGCTATGTCGTGAACTGTGTTCTGGGGCAGGAGGGAGGCTGTGTCATGGGGGGCGAGGTCGTGTGCTCTGAGGAGGATCTGCGTGCTCTAGGGAGTGTCTTTGTGCCACGGGATAAGTCCTCTCCCTTGGCGGGAGTCTGTGTGCTGTGAAATGCGTCTGTGTGCTCCGGTGAGGGTCAGTGTGATGTGAGGAGTGTGTGCCCTGGGGAGAATCTCAGCTATGGGTTTAGTCGGCGGGGCGCTGGGGAAATCTGTGAGCTGTGGGGACAGTCTTTGTTCCTTGGGGCGTCTCTGTGCCATGGGCAGAGTCCCTGCTCTGTGGTGAGAGTCTGTGTGTTTGGGGAGTATTGGTGGGTGGTAGGGCGTGTCTGTGGCCTGTGCAGTGAGTCTTCGCGCCTTGAAGATACGCGTGGAAGCATCTGTATTCTGTGTGCTCTAGAGAGACTATGTACCTGAGAAAGGCTCTGTGTGACAGGGAGACGATTGTCTGTGTGTCATGGGTAGAGTCTTTATGGTAGGGCCAGTCTGCATCACATGGGGCAGGTCTGACTCCCTTAGGTGACACTTTTTGCCTTAGGGAGGATATGTGTCTCTGTGGATGAGTCTGGGTGATATAGGGAATTTCTGTGTGCTATGGGGCAAGTTTTTGGCCGTGGTACTTATCCATTTGCAATGGGAAGAGTTTGTGTGTTTGTGTTCTTTGGGACATTAGAGGGTGAGTTTGTACATTGCAGCACAAGCCTGTTTCAGGGCAAGTCTCCTTTAATTTAATATCTACAAATAATAATAGCCAACATTTATACAGTGGTTACCATTACCAGACACTGTTCTAAAGGTGCTATTAATATCCCCATTTTACATCTGAGGAAACTGAGGCACAGAGAGATTAAGTAACTGTACTGTGCTCATGCAGCTAGCAAGTGGTGGAGCTTTGAAACCAGGCAGTCTGTTACCTGTGCCCACACTGTTATGGATCCCCTTGGGGCCCTGAGTGGCCTCAAAGATTGGGAAGACTTTGTGATCACAAGTGGACATACTGAGAGCAGGTAATTTGGGAGGAAGAAAAAGGGAGTGGCTCAAAGCCTTCCAAGGATTAAAAAGAAAATGCAATGGTCTATAGACAAGAATGGTTGCATTTTAGCCCAGAAAAACTGACATCATGACTGCAGAATAACTCCTTCAGCGACTGGGGCCCGCAAGACCCCTCCCTTGCCACTGCAGCCGCATTCTGCCACTGCGGAGGAGCGAATGCGCATGCCTGGGCGAGCTGCCGTTGCCATGGAAACCAACCTCTAGTCACAAACAAATCACAGCCTAATGCGGCAAGTCAAGAAATGACTGGGGCTGTGGCTGTGAGCCAAAGGAGCCCCTCGCTGTAAGGGCAGGCAACGCATCCTCCCACCCACGCCCCTTTTTTTTCTTCCAGAATCAGTAAAGGCTAGAGGTCAGAGCCAGAAGTCAATAGGAAAAGAAGGCTGTGTTGGGAGTGGGGGTGGGGAGGGTCAACAGGGGGTAGCAGGTGATTTTAACAGTCAAATATTTCTGTGAGCAACATTTAACCCATCTCCCACTAAAAGACTTCGTGGATTATGCTTGAGCCTTCCACCTGCAGTGAAAAGAGGTGAATCCCTGGGGTATGTCCCTATCTAGAAGAGATGGTGGATGGTAGCAGTGGTGGCATGGATTGGGGGACTCATCCCACCTCCTTTAAATCCCTAGATCAGACTACGGCCAGCAACAGGCTGGCAAACATTATTTTTGCTCCTTATGCATTTCTTACATTTTACTCTTATACCATTCTAGAAAATTCCAGGAACTGAGTCCAGACAGCTTTAATTCTCCGAGTACCTAGGGAGTAGAAAAAGAGGTTGAAGGAGGAACTTTCAGTAGTGTTAGGAATAACACGAACACCGGGAGTATTATTTGAACACACACTTAGGCTGTCAGCTGTGTGCAAGAGGAATAGCACATCTGGAAGAGTGGTTTTATACATCAGGATTCCTTAATTTTCATTTGTAAAAAGCATCTGATAAAAATTAAATTGTTAAATTGTTTAAAATTTTAAAATCCTGTTTCAAAACCACTGCCCTAAACTGGTTGTGTCTAGAATTCGTGAAAGGCATCAGCAAGAACATGATGCTATAGAATGCTGCCAGAAGCTGCAAGAAGGTAGGAGCACTACTGTGGGATGTAACCTTCTCGGGTAGAGAGAAAATGGCTGACCTGTGGAAAGCTACACCCTATCTAGTGGGAGGACAGTTCTTGCCATTTCAAATCAGTGGAAGGAGGTTGGATTATTCAATAAATGATGCTGAAACAATGGGTGACCTATTTGGAAAAAACACAAAATTAGATCCTACTTCATACCATATGCCAAAATGAATTTTAGATGAATTTGAGTTAATTGTAAAAAACGAAGCAATGAAATGACTAGGGAAAAAATGCACGTGAATATACTCCTCAAAAGAAAGAAAGAAATCACAAAATCAAAAATTTATAGTTGTGGATATCTAAAAATGTAAAGCTGCGATTTGTTTAAGAAAACACACCATAAATGATAAAAAATGAATAGGCAAAAAAAAACAACTGAAAAATAATGCTTTACCACATATGATAAATTAGGCAATACGTATGGGGTGATGGGGAGAAACCTTAAACTGGTTCATACCATTTGATCCAGGAATTCCACATCTACGAATTTACCCTAGGAGAAAAAAAAACAGAAAAGCACACAGAGATTTACATGGAAAGATATTCCTTAAATTATAACAGCAAAAATTACACATAGAAGCATTCAATAATTAGACATTTAGTGGGACACCTATATGATTGAAAACTAAGCATCTATAAAACATCACATTCTTGTGGACTATTTTAAAATATGGGGAATTGCTCCCAATATTTTGTTTAGTGATTAAAGCAGGTTGAAAACGATATGTATAGATGATCTTCATTTTGCATATAAATATATATTTTTATGCATAGTTTGCATGTATTCAGAAGAGGGACTGACTAATTATATTAATAGTAATTATCTCTGGGTTATGGGATTATGGGTAATTTTTATAGTCATCTTTAGATTTTCCCCCATGTCCTACAATAAATGTGTGAATTTTTATAATAAAGGGGAGAGATGGCATTTTAACAAGATATTTTAATAAGTGCTATAAAAGTGGTGAGAGTACAGAAAAGAAAGTCTAGGAAAAGAGACAATATAAAAGAGTACATGTGCCAATGTATACCAGCGGAGGATCAAACCAAACAAACTCAGTATGTACTACGTAAAGATTACAGTATTATTTGTATGTTAATAGGTACAGAATTTCTTATACAAGATGGACTCCTGGAAAATTTTCTTCACTACACCAGAAGATGGTCACATGTCCCTGGATGCGTCAGTCATTCTCTTTGCCGCAGTGCTCTGTTCAATGCCCCCCTCCCTCCTATGCCTGCCTCATGCTCCCCCCCTTTCCTCCTGCAAAACATGCCACCAGCAGACATTTTCAGCTTGGAAAAATGGCCCATTTTGTCAACTTCCTTTAAAGCTATTTCATTCTTATTTTTCCTCCCTGATTGCTATTTTGGCATCTAACTCAAAAAATCTACTTATCTATCTTTTTTCTCCTTTTCTTCCTGTTGAAGTCAAAGCAATCTGAATTTCAAAGAAATTAAAAAAAAACACACTTCAGCTTTTTTTTCTTTTTTCTTGCAGAAACATATCTACAAAAGCAATTTCCAGGTAAAAGGACACACAAAAGCTTAAACGTTTTCAGGCACAATTCAGAAACAAATATAAAAGCTTTGTTGATAGGAATCTGCTATCTTTTCCACATCCCTTTCCAAGGAAGGAAGCACTGATAATATTCTGTCTTTACTGTAAAAATTGATGTCCACAAATACAAATGAATTATTTTCTAAATAAAGGCACAGTCACATAGTTATTATTTCTCTTTCATGATTTTTCATCCTAAAACCAAATTTAAATCTTTCCCAGTAATTGCTCTCACGTGAAGCAATTAATCTGAACACTACAGGCTGCCCTCCTCATTTTCTCTCCTGTACAGACATCCAGTCACATGATTTTCTTAATTAAGAAAAAAATGAGGCATGGTATCCTTTTCCCCATTGCAAAACAACATTTTTCTCATGCTCTCTCCATACTGTGAAAGGAAATCAGATCTGAGAACATCATGAATCGTCACCATTTCATCACATCTAATGCAAACATCGTAAAGGTGAGATACCATTCCGAACACAATTTCTCATTTCAGTAACATCTTCATCAGGTCCCCTTTGGGGAATTATCTTAACCAGAATCACAAGAGGGAAGTTTCTATATTTCCTTCTAGGAACTCATTCACCGTTTAAGAAACAAGCTGTAAACTAGAAAAGTGACCGTGGAAGATTTAGAATTGAATTAAGCCATTTTCTCAATGCCGCTGATTACAATCACAAATTCCTACACAGTTCTGTAGTATTCTGTTCCATCAAAACACGTCGCTTGCTTTAAAAAGCGTATTTCGGAGATCTATGTTACAAAAGATGTCTCAGCTACTTACCCGCTGCCGGTGCTCTGCCTCTCCACCAGCTCTGAGGCTGTCGCACTGAAGGGGTGGGGGCCAGAGCCGCAGCAGCCACTTGAAAATGAGCTGTGCTCTGAAGAAGGGATTAGCTTTAGGGAAAGAAACAATGCCTTGGGATTATGCACAAAATTCCTCCCAAAATATAAAATCATATTAAACATTACATGCTAAAAAGTACATGCTCAACAAAGGACAGAATTTAACAGCAAAACCTCTGATCTAAAACACACTTAAAATGCCTTGATTTCCAGTGGAACCCCTACAAAGCCATGGGCTTTTGGCTCTCCCGTCTCCTAGCAACTGGCTCATTAATATTTTTCTCTGCAGTGGTCCTACTAGGCATCAGAGAACATTCACAAGGTCTAGTCTCTGGTAGGGAGCATTACCATTTTGTTGTTCAAGATGCGTTTTCCCCAGTTAAGTAACAAAGGCGAGTCAGGCATTCAGTAACATGTTCTCCCAGGGAAGATTTCAGATTCAAAGGACATTCCATTCACATGACAGAGATTGTTCTTGTCCTTCCCTTGGTGCAACGCTGTCACTAGACCCCTGACCTAAAGATGGGCCTCAGCAAAAGATGCCTAACCCCTTCTGCAATCGCCAAATTACAAACAGCACCACAACTAGAAATCCAGGCCCTAAACCAGTATTGTTCTCCACTGTGCTCAGAGAAAAAAATTAATACACAGAATTCATTTGTATCTTCAGCCCTGTCATCATGATCCCCACCCATCAATCAGCGTGCTTACTGGAGGTACATGTCATAAAAATAGTGGATGAAATATAACCAGATCAAAAGCAACCCATTTACTTATTATTATTAAGGAAAATATTAACTACATGTTGAGAAAATGAGAGCATGGGCTCTCATATACAGTATATATAATATGATCACTTTGTTGTCTTATGTGGATAGGAATAAATATACATAAAGAAATCTGAAAGGATATATACCAAAATGTTGAGTAATTACGTCTGGATTTCTATGGATGGTAGAATTTGAGGGGAGTTTAGGTCATTTTTCTTTTTGATTACCTATTTAATAACTTTTCTACAATTAACATTGTAGTTGTTGGGTTATTAAAAGAGAGCCATGCACAACAATGTGAACGTACTTAATGCCACTGAACTGTACACTTAGGATAGTTAAAATGATGCATGTTATGTCATGTGTACGTTACTACAATAAAAAAGAGAGAGAGAACCATTCATTCACCCCTCAAACATGTATTGAGTCTCACCACTTTCAAAATCCTGGGCTGGGGGTAGCGATTATAAAAATGAATAAACACAGTCCATTCCCCTTCTAAAAGCTCATAATCTAACAAACAACTACCCCCAAACCTTTTATATGTGTTTTTATTATACATGACATGTAGAATTGTTGCATTTAGAAATAGAAGCACTTTGTTTATCTTTTAAAAAATTTCATCCATTTTGTGTAACATTTATAATTAGGGATGTTACACTGTCTGCCTAAAAATATTAGGACACCCAGTGAGTGGAAGAAGTAAATAAATACACATTAAATATTTAAAAATATAAATATATATGTGCATTTACATAGTTATAGGATCATTATATTAATATTTTTAAAGGAGGGGTAGGGAAACTGTTCTAGATTAAAGAAGATTAAAGAAATATGACCCAAAAAGAGAGATATGACAACCAAATGCAATGTGTGATCTTTGATTGGGTCCTGGATAGAAAATAAAATAGCTATCAGAGACATTTTGGGAACAATTGGGACATTTGAATATAGGTTAGATATTAGATAATATTAGATCAATATAGTAGTTTGGTATGATAATGTGGTATGATGCACTTGCTCGCATGAGACACGTGTTGAAGTACTGAGAGGTGACGTTCCATAATGTCTAAAATTACTCTGAAATTCTTTAGCAAAAAATCGTAGAGAGGATATATAAAGCAAATGTAGCAATATGTTAATAATCGGTAAATCTAGGTTAAGTACATGTGGGTGTTTGTTGTTCTTTGCTCTAAAATCCAGAAAATAAAGAATAAAATACTTTAACAAAAATAATTATTGCACGATAACTATATTTAAAGTTAAAATGTATATACATTTTAGAATTAATGAGAATTAAGTCTGTAGTCCCTCCATGCCAACCAATTGAATGACGAATACTTGTCACACGCCATCTAGTGGTAAGATCCTGATTTACCAAGACTGAAGGATTTCTAAAGCAGCGGTCCCCAACCTTCCACGGACCGGGGCGGGGCGGGGGGCGATGGTTTCGGGATGATTCAAGCGCATTACATTTATTGTGCACTTTATTTCTATTATTATTACATTGTAATATATAATGAAATAATTAATGCAACTCGGCATAATGCAGAATCAGTGGGAGCCCTGAGCTTGTTTTCACTCGCCACTCACTGATAAGGTTTTGATATGAGTCTGCAAGCGATAGATTTATTATGGTCTCTGTGCAGTCAAACCTCTCTGCTGATGATAATCCGTATCTGCAGCCGCTCCCCAGCGCTAGCATCACCGCCTCAGCCCCACCTCAGATCATCAGGCATTAGATTCTCATTAGGAGCGCGCCACCTAGATCCCTTGCATGTGCAGTTCACAGTAGGGTTCGCGCTCCTTTGAGAATCTAATGCCGCCAATGATCTGACAGGAGGTGGAGCTCAGGTGGTAACGCGAGTGATGGGGGCAGCTGAAAATACAGATGGAGCTTCGCTCGCTCGCCGCTCACCTCCTGCTGTGCGGCCCGGTTCCTAACAGGCCACGGACTGGTACTGGTCTGTGGCCTGGGGATTGGGGACCCCTGTTCTAAAGAACACAACTTGAAAATTGACCCATTAAATATTACTACAATTTTATTGTAATAAATAAATAAAAGTATTTTTATTACTGTGTATCAATATAGTTTATTACTGTGTATCGATATAGTATCAATTGATACTGTGTATCAATATATGTGTATCCATTAATTTTCAGAATTTGTCCTTGGTTATAGGGGAACGCCTCTGCTCAGGTGTCCTAACAACCTGGCACCTCTCCACACAGGTCCCACAGGCAAGACTCAATCAACTGTGAGCTGACCTAACTGGGTGAATGCCCTGTGATCCCCCTGGAACGTGGCAAGGCAAGCAGCCTTGTGAGGACTGCTTCTCACCTCCTCCCTATCTTGTGGAAAGCTGCCAGGAGGCAGTTTCTCATCCACCTCCCTCATTCTAGTGAGGCATGGGCCTTTCTGTCTTGCTTCCTCCCGTAGGGTACAACTTCAGGCTATAAAACAAACTAGATGTAATATGGAAACAGCTCCTCCATGATGGAGTGACTCACTGCTCATATCATCTGTCACCTTGTCCCTCTGGTTCATTATCTTCTTGTGGGACTAGGGATATGGGTAGCTGACACCATGCTGGTCTGATCTCACTTTTGCTGTCCTTGTATGTAATAAACTGCGTGCATCCATTTGGCTAATTGACTTCTTACCTAATGAATATATGGCAGACTAGCAAGCCAAACTTAGCAGCTCTTGTGACTTAGAGACTACCTCTATGCTCGGCAAAATGTATCTACAAATGTGTGTGTGTGTGTGTGTGTGTACATAAAGAAAGAGAGTGTACATACTTCATACATTCTGTGAAACACTGGAAGCTTTGTTTTTGAAATTGGAAACAAGATGAGTGATATCTGCTTTCACAACTTACATTCAAAGCTCAGCCGGTGCAGGGATGGGGTGGAGGGTGGGTCCCAGCGTAGTAAAAATACACAAAGAGGTAAAAGGAATGATGAGTAGTTATGAAAAGATTAACATAGGCACCCAAGTAATCACTTAGTCATAAATAAAAGAATAACAAATCACGGAGAGAAAACTATATGCCTTCGCTGTGAATCCAACACATTGCTTCAGGCCAAGTAAGTAGAGGTGCTCCTGAGCAGCCACCCCCTCCTCTCTCCCAGGCATCCCAGTGCAGTGGCTGTTGATTTGACCTGCCTGCTTGGTCACCTAATGGAAACTTCCAGTCCCACTCAGGAGCCAACATAAAGGGATTCCTAAGGGGCATCAAAAAGCACCTGCAATTACTACAATGCATTAAATACATAAAAATCAGAATTAACTCCCCCACCAAAGTATTGGTCACCTTTGGTAGTTACTAGGGTAACAATGCCGCATTCTGAAAATTGATAAGTAAAGGAAAATATGCATTTACCTTAACTCTCCTGCACAGGCCGTATTTCAGCATAAGCAAGTAGCTAATGAGTGAAAGCACTTTTTAAAAAAAAGTTTCGATCTGATACGTGCAGAAGAAATGAGAGAATTCAAAAAACAGCACCATTTTGCAACCCTCAACGAAACAGTGAATCTAGGCAACAATCTTCAATGGCTGTGAAAACCACTTAGTGGATGATTGATGAGGAATTTCTTTTTAAACAACAAAAATAACTTCCCAGGACCAGCTTCCTCAATATCTTTTATAATGCTAGTACAATTTGTGATATCAACTCTGGTAAAGGATAGCAGGAAAAGTGAAAATTACCATTTTATGTTCTAGAGTGAGTGTTACCACTTCCAGATAATATATAAATATTTTCATTGGATAGTTCGGGGAAGAATATTTATACCAAAGGACACACTCTATTTTAGGCCTGACCTAAATTATTCCCTGATTAAAATGCAACCTAATTTAGATAAAATATTGGAAATGAAATTAACTGTTTAGGAAGAGTCCTAGAAGATACTAATCTAAGACTCTGGATTCTTTTTTTGTTATTGGAGTATAGTTGATTTACAATGTTGTATTACTTTCTGCTATGCAGCACAGTGAATCAGTTACACACATACATACATCCACTCTTTTTCAGACTCTTTTCCCATATAGGTCATTACAGAGTATTGAGTAGAGTCCCCTGTGTTCTACAGTAGGTAGGACTCTGGATTCTTAAGGCAGGTCATCAACAGCACTGTTTGCATGAGACCCTGGGTCCCCATCTGGGAAAAGGAGAACAGCATTGCTGAGCCACGGCAGGCACTACACCTGACCTGCTCCTCATACAATTGAAATCTCAACACTTTTCACCATTCTGGCTATCCTCCTCTGGAGATTCTCTAGCGTGTCTTTCATAGAGTAGTGCTACAAACTCATTAAAATAGTCCAGATTTTAGCTGAAGAACACAGAGAAAACTAGTGTTGTTACTTCTTCTTCTTTTTTTTTTTTTTTTTAGATACAACAACAGAGCCATGTTCACCACTCGAACAGCAAGGTGAGATACCCAGGACCTATTTCAGTGGGAATAGAAGAAACAGTCTCTGGCAGAAGGACTGGCAGAATTGGAACCACACTACACTAAGATTGTATCCTGAGCTGCTGATGTTTCCATGCCTGATACTGCTATGAAAAATAACTAATTTCTTTTAAATCAGGAGATAAAAGAGAAAATGATGGTGTTTGCAACCTAATGCCCCCCAAATCTGAGAATATAATGCATTTAACTACTTTTACTTGCATAAAAAGAAAGTCAATTGAATTTTCCAGCCTTTTGCATCTATCGGAACACAGCTGCTAGCAGGGACTGTACCAGTGTCAGTTCAGCATAAATAAAACCACAGAAGTTCACCTAAGAAGCTTGACTTTTCTGCTGAGAACGTGAACGAAAGTGTAATTTCCATCTGAATTCAAAAGCTTTTGTTATAATGAGAAAAAAGGCCCAGAATTGGAACTTATCTTTAACACAACAAGAAGCATTAATGACTCAAAACTAGGGAGAGGGCTTCCCTGGTGGCGCAGTGGTTGGGAGTCCGCCTGCCGATGCAGGGGACACGGGTTCGTGCCCCGATCCCGGAAGATCCCACATGCCGCGGAGCGGCTGGGCCCGCGAGCCATGGCCGCGGAGCCTGTGTGTCCGGAGCCTGTGCTCCGCAACGGGAGAGGCCACAGCAGTGAGAGGCCCGCGTACAGAAAAAAAAAAAAAAAAAAAAAAAAAAAAAACTAGGGAGAAAGCTAGAGAGCACAAATGAGCAAAAGAGGAGAAGCACTGTGATGAGCATGAGATGGCTCTCTTCAGTCTGCCCTTCTCCAGATGAAACATGGATGTTTCATGACCTGCTCCTCATACAATTGAAATCTCAAAACTTTTCACCATTCTGACTACCGTCCTCTGGAGACTCTCTAGCGTGTCTTTCAGAGAGTAGTGCTAGAAACTCATTAAAATAGTCCAGATTTTAGGTGAAGAACACAGAGAAGACTAGTGTTGTTACTTCTTTTTTAAAAATTAATTAATTTATTTATTTTATTCTTGGCTGCATCGGGTCTTCGTTGGGGCACGCAGGATCTTTGTTGAGGCACGTAGGATCTTTCATTGTGGCGTGTGGGCTTCTCTCTAGTTGGGATGTGTGGGTTTTCTCGCTCTAGTTGTGGCGCACGGGCTCCAGAGTGCGTGGGCTCTGTAGTTTGCAGCACTCAAGCTCTCTAGTTGAGGGCCCTGAGCTCAGTAGTTGTGGCGCGTGGGCTTAGTTGCCCCACGGCATGTGGGATCTTAGTTCCCTGACCAGGGATCGAACCTGTGTCCCCTACATTGTAAGGCGGATTCTTTACCACTGGACCACCAGGGAAGTCCCTAGTGTTGTGACTTCTGCTGAGCAAAAGTACTTGTGGACACTATATAGCCAAGCAGGGGGGAAGGGGAGAAAGCCAAGCATTGTCCTAGATGCTTTGGTACAACAGCAAATAAGACAGACAAGGTCCACGCCTTAAAAAAAAATTACAAGTTTAAGAGGGAAAACAGACCAATATGAGGGATCAAACAAATAATAAGAATGTAAGAAAATGAGTGCTACAAAGAAATTAAAACAGAGTTATATACTAGAGCATCTTGGGTAGTGAGGAAAGGCCACTCTGAGAGAGTGACATTTGAGGTAATGTCTGACTGATGAGGAGTAAACCAAGAAACTATAGGCAGAAGTGCTTCCTGGGCTGACAGAACAACTAATATAAATGTCCCAAGATTGAATGAGTCTGACATGTCCAGAGACAAAGAGATGGAAAAGGGTAGGAGGTGAGGCCAAAAATGCTGACAAGGGTCAGATTACACAGGGACCTATTGGAAATGGTAATATGTGATAGCTAATTGCAATGGAAAGCTTTTGCAGGGACTTAAGCAGGGAAATGACATGATATGATTTATCCTTTTAAATTTTAATTTTGGCTACTGTGTTGAGAACAGACTGTATCTTGGCAAGTTTTGAAAGCAGGGAGGTTTGTGTAAAGTACCTTGTAGAAGTCCAGGCAAATATGTTGATGGCTCAATTCAGATGGAAGCAGAGTAGATGGTGGAAAGGTTTAAAATTCAGGCCAAATTTTGGAAGTAGAGTCAACAGGATATTATTGCCGCTATAACAGAAAAATAAAATCCAGGTAAGTGGAAAAAGTAATTTGGATGACTGTTAGTTGTTGAAATAAGTAACTGGGTGGATGGATGGTGGTGCCAGGTAAGTGATGGAGAGATAGGAGGAGGACTAGATTCTGGAGTGAGGCTAAGCCTGTTTGTGGGAGGTTGTAGCCCAATTGAAAAGTGTAACAGAAGAGAACATGCATAAAGTTATGAAAGAGAATCAACCCTAAAGGGAACCCTTTCTTAGAAATAAGAGAAGCACTTTGAAAGACAGAATGGATAGGCTGTAGAGATCAGCTGAAAGATCATTGTAAGAATTTCCTCATCAGTCACACAAGGGGGCCAGACCATGTCAACAGTTTCATAAACTGCCTATGCATCAAAATCACCAGGAAAAATATCTTTAAATGCAGATATGCAGTACCTCCCTAATACAGAATTAGTAGCTCTCAGGGGTTGATATCTAAAAATCTGGGGTTTTTTTTTTTGTTGTTGTTGTTGTTTTTGCGGTACGCGGGCCTCTCACTGTTGTGGCCTCTCCTGTTGTGGAGCACAGGCTCCAGACGTGCAGGCTCAGCGGCCTTGGCCCACGGGCCTAGCCGCTCCGCAGCATGTGGGATCTTCCCAGACCAGGGCACGAACCCGTGTCCCCTGCATCGGCAGGCGGACTCTCAACCACTGCGCCACCAGGGAAGCCCTAAAAATCTGTATTTTTAAAGTTCCCTAAGGGATTAAGATATATTGGCAGGTTTAGAGATCACTGGACCAGAAGATTCTCAACATACTATTACCTGAAATGAGCTGCTTAATATATCACCAATACAGCATTAATTACTTTATCTCAAGCCTAATTGTTTACTAAGGATTTACTTCTAACTCCAGAGGGATTATGAAATGAAGGGATAGAATTTAAATGGCCCTCTAACCTATACTTGTCTCTACACCTCAGTCAACATCATTAATAAAGGAGCCATATCCTTGTGGGTGGGTAGGGGTAGCCAGCTGGGCTGGGTATATGGCATATTAAAGCCAAGGGAAGGACCAAGTCTCAGGGGTGCTAGATGTTCACTAGACCTTAGGGGAATTCAGAGAAACTGAGTGTGACGTTTAGTTAGCTTTATGTGTCAACTTGGCTAGGCTACAGTACAGTTATTTAAACACTACTGGAGGTGCTACTGGGAAGGTATTTTGTAGATGATATTAACATCTACAATCAGTTCATTTTAAGTAAAGGAGATTATCCCCAATAATGTGGGTGGGCTTCATTAGCTGAAAGGCCTTAAAAGAAAAACTGAGGTTTTTCTGAAGAAGGAGGAAATCTGCCTGTAGACTGCGGTATCAGCTACTGCCCAAGAGTTTCTAGCCTGCCAGCATGCCCTACAGATTGCAGACTTGCCTAGCCAGTTTCCACGACTGTGTAAGCCAATTCCTTGATAGACAGATAGAAGGATAGATAGATAGATGATAGATAGATAGGTAGATACAGATATCATAGGAGATATATATATATATATATATATATATATATTTGTGATATCTCATATATATACATATATATATCAGAGATACATATATGTCTATGATATATGTGATATTTATATCTCCTACTGGTTCTGCTTCTCTGGTAGAATCCTGATTTATACATTGATTAAACTTCAGTGCCTTCGAGAGATTGACTGTCCAAAACTAAGTCAAAAGAGAGCAAACATCAGGGTCTGTCCAGGTCCAAAGACAAACCAATATGGAAGAAGTGAGTCAGATGAAATTCTGAGAATTCAGAACAGAGGCAGAGTGGGGCAATCACAGAATGATGGGGGAAAGACAAGAATGGGGTCTTACAGAAATAAAGCAAAAACCTGCCATAATCAACTACCTAGGGATATACGGTGACTACTAGACAGGTTTTGCGATTATCCAATTTGTCTCCATAAAGGAAACTCTGGGAGGCAGCCAATCTGGGGTTTAGGTCTCTGAATAGTATCTCAGAGGCTAGAGGTATACTGAGTTGTTGGTTTACTATGCGTGTAGATATTGTCATATATAACAGCAAGAGCTGAGATTTGTGGTGTCAGACACTACCGTGAACTTTACACTGATGATCTTATTTAACCATCACAATAACTCTGTGAAAGAGGTGATATTTTTACCCCCATTTTACAGATGAGGAAACTGAGCTTCAGAGAGCAAGTAGTTTGCTCTAGATCAACAACTAGCAAGTGAGAGAACAGGACGGAGTCCAAGAACTTTGATCACCGAATCCCTCCTCTTTACATTCTACTGCCTCCTCTATTTGATTTGTGTCATCCTGAATTTCATTGATATCTTGTCTGCCTTCTGTTACTAAACTACAATCTTCCTGAGGGCAGAGATCTGGTCTCATTCACCCCTATGTCCACACTCCCAGCAGGAACCCTAAGCAGCCCTCTAGGCCCACCCCTTCATTCCCTCAGTCACCCCATTGGCTGGTTTGATTCTATGAAGTAATACCAATATGGTGATGTGCGTGACCTCATATTACTGGCTCCACTTTGGAATTCTCAAGGAAGCAGAGTATCTTAGTCCAAAGGATAGAGAAAAGACAGATAATTGGACTACAGTTAAACTTTTCCTTTTTTCCATATGACAAAAAGAGTAAAAATATTTAAATAATGGACAAAATTCCAAAGTTCTTTTATCTTTTTATTTTTGTATTTTTAGTGGAATGTCATCTTCATTCGCACATGGCTTACTCCAGTGAGTAAAAGTTAACTGGACAACTGATAGGCTTAAAAAGTAACATTAGCCACTGGGGAAGTAAAACTGTATCCAAGAGTAATTATTTTTCACTGTTAGAAGTTTTCAAGACAGTAAATATTCAAAAATATTTTGCAGCACCCATAAAATTCAATGGATCACCAGCCAGACCAAATGAAAACACTGGAGGTCATCAGGATAGTGGATATCCATCAAATACTCAGGTAAATGAATACAATATTCACCTTCAGTGAGAGTATAGTTATTTCAAAAGAAAATATAGACTAGGTCTTCTTTCACATACTATATGATTCTGTCTTGCCTGTATATTGGTTATCGGCACTGTCCATAAAATACAATAAATCAGATGAGCATTTGCTCATAAATTAAATACTATAATCTTCCATGTCTTTAAAATGAACATTCTCTTTAGGGACTGCTGCTTTCTTTGCTTTCACTTTTTTTGCTTGGCACACACAAAATCCTCCTTCCTAAACAGATAATATGAACATGGCTGTATGACTTTAATTGTAATTTGATGCACGTGTTTTGGTGGTAAAGACTATTAGTCCAGACACATATAATTTGCAAGTGTACAGCTTTCTTTAAAGCTACTTGTCTTTTACTGTGCTTTGGTTTTTATTGTTCGAATGCTCGTGGGAATTCTGTTTATCTCAAAAGACAGGAATCAACACCTGAAACTCTACAGTCAGAAAGTGAATAGTTGTTGGAGACATGCAGTATGCAAAAATGATTAAATTTCTTACAAAGTGAATAATATCTATATAATATAATACTTTATAACATAGTATATATTTATATAAATATTATATATATATATATATATATATATATATAATGTAATTTAATATGTCTTAGTCCCTCCCTGGCACTGACTTTCTTATCTTCTGATGAGGTTTGCTAACCTGTACTACAACAATGCAGACCAGAAACCAAATGGAATCTATTCTTTTTTTTTAAATTAAAACATAGTTGATTTACCATAGTGTATGAGCTTCAAGTGTACAGTATAGTGATTCAGTTTTTTGAAGATTATATTCCATTATATGTTATTACAAGATTAAAAATATGGAATGCTTCACAAATTTGCATATCATCCTTGGGCAGGGGCCATGATAATTTCTGTATCGAAATGGAATCTATTCTTCATGTTCCATATTAACGAGAGCAAACATTCGATGTGAATAGTTCCTCATAATTTTGTAAATACAGTAAATTATTCTGCTGGACGTAGAGTATACTACATTAATTTTATTAACATTTAGCATTTTAGCTATAGAGAAACCACATTTTAGGCTCCTTGTATAATTCCAAGTTATTTTCTTATCTCCCTAAACCTATCTCTACTCAGTCGCTTCCCTCTGATCTCCTTCTACAGCCTTATAACTGGGATCCCTACCTCCAGCCCTTCCATACAATTCCTGGGACATCACAGGAACTTGAGGGCCCATAGCCATTTCCAGGAACATTGTGCTGCGTGATTGCAGAGGGCACCAATGTGGCCACCACTAGCTTACACAGCCCTTTTATTCAAATTAGACAAAGGCGCCCCCCTCAGGACAGATGGATTGGGAAATGATGCCCCTCTGGGTTAACAAATTGGTGAAGCACCCCCTCTTGTTGGACATATTAGAAACGTGAACCCTCTCCGGGCTTGCATAGCCCTGTGGGCTCATGGCACAGCAAACAGAACTGAGGCTGATTTTCAGGTCTTCCTGCCCAGTCTCACCCACCAGGACCCTTTGTGCAGCACATAGATTACTCAGTCATACACAGCAGTCCTGTGAGTAACACTTCTGGGAGTTTTTCCTTCTGCCTTGTCTTTCTCTCCTGGAACCTATTAGACCACTTAATTCAGAGTTGTATGAGCTGGAAGGCCACCGTTGCGTCTTGCAGAGCTCTTACCTACTGGAAAGTGTCCTCTTTCTTTCCCTTTTGCATATTTGCTAAATGCCTGCTATGAGCAATCCCCTACTCCTCACCCATCCTCATCCAGCACAAATACAAGGGCTTATTCATCTTCCTAAAGCTCACGTATGAGTGTTTCATCACTTGTCTGTCCCAAGACTTTTGTCTTCCCCAAGCACCAAGTGCAGAACTTGAGCCCTGGCCAGGACATCAGAAGTCCTGGCTTATGGCCCTTATTGTAAGACTCACTTGTTTCTTGTGAGCTTGGACAAAACCTAAGACCTCTTCTAAGACCTTTTCTACTCCTAAGCTGGGTCTCAGTGTAGGTTTAGTCATAGAGACAGAAAGTAGAATTGTTTACCTCTTAAGGTTGAGAGGTAGTTCCCTGGAAAAATCCAATTTTCTCCTGTCAGCTTTTAATCATATGAAAAGATGATTACTTCATGCATAGTAAGAGATATACAAATTAAAAGTACACCAAAATATGGGTTTTCAACTATCATATTGAAAGAGATCAAGATGTTTGATAGCATACTGTGTTGGCAAAGGAGCAAGTGAACAGAAAAGCTCATATATCATTTGTAGGTGTATAAAAGGGTTTAACTTTTATAGAGGTAAATTGTCAACATCTATCAAAAGAAAAGAATGTGAATCATTAAGTTATTATAGTCAAATTAATATTTCAGATCAACGTTTTCCAAAATGTGGGGATGTGCTCCTGAGTTGCTTTATGATACCAATTGTTTAAAAATGAATCAGAACATAATACAACTTGCTAGAATAGAAATATCAGACTGTGTCACATGTTTTAAATGTTTTATGACACTTTTCTATTACACAGACACACAACACACACACACACACATACTGGGTTGTAATGTAAAATATATTTCCTATCATGGGTCATCAGAAAAGTTTTGAAAGCCACTGTCCCAGATGCTGGTCATCTTCCCAACAACTTACCCAAAATGTGGTGTCATGAAATGAACATATTATTCCATTTGAAGTCTTAACAGTGCAGATCAGAAAAGGATGACCACCTTCTTCTTTTCTCTAGATACTTATTCTTCTCAGCCCAGCCTGTGATAATATTAGAAGTTTTTTTGAATGTAGATCACACTGTTTGTACATATTAAGCTTGTGGTCAGGCTCAAGCTATTTCAAGTGGTATTATCAAGTTGAAATTAGTATTAGACAAAGTGATGTATCATCATATTACTAGCAGGAAAATGTGGAACTCGGAACAGAACCCACATATTCTGATTCCTACTCCACTATTCAAATACATCACATCATAAAGAATTTGAAGAAGAACAAACTTTTCACTCCACTACAATTAAGTAGAAAAAAAGGACGATATTGACATGTAAGTGTAGTTATTTTTTCATGTAGCCATTTTAGGACCAATTTGAAATAAGCAAATGTAGGCAAAATGAGGTGGAAAACAAAATTTTTAAAACTTGTTACTGAGAGAAAAAGTAACTGGAATGCTTATTTTGGGGTTACCTAGTTTGGTTATTTAGATACCTGGATTACCTCAATCTGCACTGATTTGATTTATTCAGAAGGGCACACACATATCAAAACATATATAAAGTGTTTTAAAGTAATTCTTTAAAATTTAAATTGAAAGAATATCCCCTTGATCATTCAGTGTTCAATTAAGGAGCTGAGTTACAGTATTCTCTCACAGTTTCCATATGTGGCTTACCCAATTTCTTGAGTACCTTTAACAATGTTTAATACAGTCCAAATTCTTCCCATCAACAAGCATGCTTCTGGAGTGTCTTCTCTCCTCCCACTCTTGGACCTTGGAACAAATAGGCTAAGTCAAAAATTAGTTTTTAGTACATAAACAGAACTAAGAACGTCAGTATGTTAGGAAAAAATAAAAATTTCCATTATCCATTTCTACATCAAAGAGAAACAGCTGTTAGATGATCCACTCTTTGGGATTATCAGAGCCACTCCTCTCTTACTTATCAGCACATAAATTTGAGAGCCGACTATAATGGTTTAAAGGTTCATTTCTACCCTCCTTTCCTACTAACCCACACCCACAAATGACTTAGAGACTCATGCAGATGGTTATACATCTTTTCGGTAAAATGGTCATATGATTAACACCTGATGGTTCCCAGTTAAAATTTATTCCTAAATTCATACATATTAATATGTCTAGTTGTTGTGAGCAGCTTGAGGAAAGACTTCAACTTACGTGGCTCTATCAAAATGTTAAAAAAAAAACATGATCAGTAGTGGAGGAAGATAGCCGGGAGGACAAAGATGTGTCCACAGAAACTGAGAAGGTAATAAAAAAGTTCTTTCTTTCAAGTAGTAAATCTACCCATTCAATTTGTCAGATTCAAGTTTACATGAAAGCTAAGCTAGCAATGATAATTTGATTTTCAACAGCAATGCTAAATGGGATCTGATGCAGTTAAAAATAATAAAGATTAATATCCAGTGCCACACCTCCAGAAATGGAGCAGTTTTCATCAAATTATGCTGGTGAACAAACAGCTTATTTATTTGCTTGCTTCATTTTGCAGAGAAATTCCAAGTATCTAAGACAGAGTTCTGTGAGCAAACTGTTTTCTTAGACAAAACGTTTTCCATAAACATGCATATTGATGTGGTGTTATTCCTGATGTTACAACACAGACAGATAGTTCTTCCACTCATGCCAACCGCCTCCATCTGATAAAGAAACGTGATCCAAGCCCACTTATGTGCATCCTTGTGCAAACAACATCAGGGGATGATAGGGAAAACATTCACCCCAGTAAAAGACTCCTATCTTAGAGGCAAGCCTGTAATAAAAGTATTCTGCATACAATAGCAATAAGAATGCAACATAGGGGCTTCCCTAGTGGCGCGGTGGTTGGGGGTCCGCCTGCCGATGTGGGGGATGCGGGTTCGTGCCCCGGTCCAGGAGGATCCCGCGTGCCGCGGAGCGGCTGGGCCCATGGGCCATGGCCGCTGGGCCTGCACGTCCGGAGCCCGTGCTCCGCGGCGGGAGAGGCCACGGCAGTGAGAGGCCCGCATACAGCAGGAAAAAAAAAAAAAAAAAAAAAAGAATGCAACATATATGATCATATAAACCTGATTTTGTAAGAGTTCTAAGATTTCTGGTTACCTGTTTAAGAAAATCTGAAGTCAAAACATTAGGTAGTGAAGGGCACTGTTAAGACACATTAACCGAGTCTTGCACAGGTTACCTCTGACGATTGAAGTCATACACAGAAAGGCCCAAGAAACAAAGAAAAAATGGATATTTACTGAAGTGGATGGGCCTTGTCATACCCTATAGAAAAAATATTTTAAATATTATTTCTAGCATAGGGTAAATTTTTTCTAAATTCTTCATAAATTTTGAGAACGGTGGGAAAACAATTTTAAAATTCAAACTTCAACATCCTTTTTTGACAATCAGCATATATTAGTCCCTTGAAATTCCACTGTTCGCACCTTTATCCTTTCACACTTTTTTCTGACCCAGCTTGTTTCCACTTTTTCTACTCAAAAATTAGTAACACTTTATTTAAATATTAATTATAAAATACAAAATAAGACTAGTAATTCTGAAAAAGATTTATATATGTATATGTATAACTGAATCACTTTGCTGTACACCTGAAACTAACAAAATATTGTAAATCACCTATGCTTCAAAAAAATATTTTAAAGAAAGAAAGAAGATGTGTTGAAAATAAGAGACTAAGTAAAAATGAAAAGTAGGAGAAGCTATTTTTAAAAGGAAAATAAAGAATAAATGCGGTGGCCATGAAATCTCTTCTCATTACTGTGCCTCTCAGAATTCTGACTGAGTATATTTCACTGACCGTCCCAGCTGCTGTGCTCTGAAATCTACCACTGAATTTGCACTGAAGCCAAGCTTTCCATAAGCTACTCCTAGACAGTGACTGAACAAGGCAGGGATTAGAATGCAGGCCCACTCCTGGGAGATGCAGGACTCCTCTGACAGCCAACTTTAGTTCAAGGACCACCCCCACTCCCCCAACCATTGACTTTGCCAAACTTCATTGAGTCTAAATGAACTGCATTAAAACTGCATTGAGTCTAAAGTTTCTTTCAATCATTCTTCCTTCCTTCTCCATCACCTTGGCAAGGGTCAACCTGCATCATGATCTTTCAGCTCTCACAGCCTCCTCTGGCAACTTTCACATTTTCCCTTTCAGGCAGTCTCCCTAATAACCCTCTGCATGTTTAATCCCGTCTTGGCACCTGCTTCTTTGGGACCTGAACTTGCACAAATGATACCAAGAGTGGTCTGAGAAGACAGGCAATAAGATGGGGCTTTAGGACTGGCTCACTCACTATCCAGTAGAGGGAGCGGACACCATCCTGGTTGGTAGATGGAACATGGATGGTCTCTGGCACATATTGGTGGTGCAATTGCTAAAGAGTCCCCAGTGCTGACCTGGGAAATGTCCTAGAGGAAGGGAATGCTATTTCAGGTGTAAAGATTCAGGCTGACCATTATACATAATAATCCAGTCACAGTTCCTAGGAAGCCATGCTTAAAAATGAAAGCAAGAATGAAGACAACTGGGCAGAGACACTGTAGAGGAGACAGACTCCCCCCCCCCCAAAAAAAAATAGTTCAGGCAAGTTACTAAATAAACAGAAAAAGACACAAAGCAGTAACAACTTCCAAGAGGGGAAATGAGAATCCGTATTGCCTACAATATATTATCTGTCTGTTTTTGTGCCAATACCATGCTGTTTTGATTACTGTACCTTTGTAATATTGTCTGAAGTCTGATAGGGTTATACCTCCAGCTTTGTTTGTTTTCCTTAGGATTGCTTTGGCAATTCTGGGTCTTTTGTGGTTCCATATAAATTTTAGGATTATTTGTTCTAGTTCTGTGAAAAAATGTCATAGGTAATTTGAGAGGGATCCCATTAAATCTATAGATTTCTTTGTGTGGTATGGTTATTTTAACAATATTAATTCTTCCAATCCAAGACCATGGGATATCTTTCCATTTCTTTAAATAATCTTCAATTTCCTTTATCAGTGTTTTATAATTCTCAGCGTAGAAGTCTTTCATCTCTTCGGTCAGGTTTATTCCTAAGTATTTTATTTTATTTTTGGGGGGATGCAATTTTAAAAGGGATTGTTTTTTTACTTTCCCTTTCTGATATTTCATTGTTGGTGTAAAGAAATGCAACAGATTACTGTATGTTAATCTTGTATCCTACTACCTTGCTGAATTCGTTTATTAGTTCTAGTAGTCTTTGTGTGGATTCTTTAGGGTTTTCTATATATAGTGTCATGCCAGCTACATATAATGACAATTTTACCTCTTCTCTTCCAATATGGATACGTTTTATTTCTTTTTCTTGCCTGATTGTTGTGGCTAGCACTTCCAATACTATGTTGAAAAGAAGTGGTGAGGGTGGGCATCCTTGTCTTGTTCAGATTTTAGCAGGAAAGCTTTAAGCATTTCACTACTGAGTATTATGTTGGCTGTGGGTTTGTCATTAATAACCTTTATTATGTTGAGATATGTTCCCTCTATACCCACTTTGGTAAGAGATTTTACCATGAATGGATGTTGAATTTTATCAGATGCTTTTTCTGCATCTATTGAGATGATCATGTGGTTTTTGTCCTTTCTTTCGGTGATGTGGTGTATCACACTGATTGATTTGCATATGTTGAACCATCCTTGTGACCCTGGGATGAATCCAACTTTATCATGGTGTATGATCTTTTTTATGTGTTGTTAGATTTGGTTTGCTAATATTTTGTTGAGAATTTTTGCATTTATATTCATCAAAGATATTGGTCTGTAATTTTCTTTTTTGGTAGTGTCTTTGTCTTGTTTTGGTATCAGGGTGATGGTGGTTTCATAGAATGACCTTGGGAGTGTTCCCTCCTCTTCAATCTTTTGGAAGAGTTTGTGAAGGATCAGTATAAGTTATTCTTTGTATGTTTGGTAGAATTCCCCAGTGAAGCCATCCAGTCCTGGACTTTTGTTTGCAGGGAGTTTTTTTTTTTATTACAGATTCTATTTCACTTCTAGTGATTGGTCTGTTCAAATTATCTATTTCTTCTTGATGCAGTTTTGGTAAACTGTATGTTTCTAGAAACTTGTCCGTTTCTTCTAGCTTGTCCAATTTGTTGGCATATTATTGTTCATAGTATTCTCTTATGGTTTTTTTTTGTATTTCTAGGATATTGGTTGTTATTTCTTCTCTTTAATTACTTATTTTGTTTTTTTTTTTTTGAGTCCTCTCTCTTTTCTTCTTGGTGAGCCTGGCCAGAGGTTTGTCAATTTTGTTTACCCTTTCAAAAAACCAGCTCTTGTTTTTATTGATTTTTCTATTGTTTTTTAATCTTTTATTTATTTCCTCTCTGATCTTTAGCATTTCCTTCCTTCTGCTGACTTTAGGTTTTGTTTGCTCTTCTTTTTCTAATTCTTTTAGGTGGTAGCTTAGGTTGTTTATTTAAGATTTTTCTTGTTTTTTAAGGAAGACCTGTGAACTTCTCTCTTAGTAATTCTTTTGCTGCATCCCATAGCTTTTGTATAGTTCTGTTTTCATTGTCATTTGTGTCAAGGTAGTTTTTAATTTCCTCTTTGATTTCATCATTGACTCATTGTTTTTTTTAATAGCATGTTGTTTAGTCTCCATGCAATCATTTTTTTCTCATTTCTCTTTCTGTGGTTGATTTCTAGTTTCATGCCATTGTGGTCAGAGGAAATGCCTGAAGTAATTTCTATCCTCTTAAATTTGTTGAAGCTTGTTTTCTTTCCTAGTATGTGATCTATCCTAGAGAATGTTCCATATGCACTTGAAAAGAATGTATATTCTGGGTTTTTTTGGATGTAATGTCCTGAAAATATCAATTAAGTCTAACTGTTCTATTGTGTCACTTAGGATCTTTGTTGCCTTATTGATTTTCTATCTAGAAGGTCTGTCCATTGATGCTAGTGTGGTGTTAAAGTCTCCTACTATTATTGTATTCTCATCAATTTCTCCTTTTATGTCTGTTAGTATTTATTTTATGTATTTAGGTGCTCCTATATTGGGTGCATATATGTTAATGAGTGTAATATCCTCTTGTACTGATCCTTCTATCATTTTATAGTGTCCACCTTTATTTTTTGTTTATGGCCTTTGTTTTAAAGTCTATTTTGTCTGATATGAATATTGCTACCCCCACTCCTGGTATGGCCCTATTCCTCAAAGAGACTTACTAACCACTTGGTTTCAAACAGACTATAATCAAACCCTCTTGTTCTGGATGGGCCAGTGATTCATACAAGGATAGATATTTATTCCAGCAATGGGTTTTCCTTCCCTGCTGGCAGAGCCTCAGCCAGCACCACTATCCTGGGGCTTAGAGAATGCAGAGGGATGTGAGTATAGCATGCAACCAGAAGACTCAATTCACAATGAGTGAAGTGTGGGAGTGGACCCATGACCATGGGATCTACTAGTTATGTAACATAGCACACCATTCAAAAGCAGCCAGCCCCAGAGAGAACTGGATTGGCTTTCTAAAGGCATAGCTGAAGCACTAGCTTGGGGACAACACTCTGAAAGGATGGGGTGCCATCCTGAGAAATGCAGTGTATGTAATAAAGATCTCAATATGGTGCTATGTCCTCACTAGGAAGAACACATAGGTCTGAGAACAAAGGAGTGGAAGTAGTAGTCGTCCTACTTAACTGTACTCCCAGTGACCATCCAAGGATTTTATGCTTTCTGTTCCCTCAACTCTGAGGCCCACAGGGTTGTAGGTCCTGTTTCCCAAAGGGGGCACAATCTTTCCAGGGTAGGGGACACAGCAAGAGTCCCATTAAACTATTCTTTGTGCCAAAGGACGAGCAGGCAAGAAGACGAGTCGATATAGTGGTAGGGATAATTGACCCTTATCAGCAGAAGGAAGTAGGACTGCTTTTACACCAGGGGTGTAGGAAGAATTAGCTGTGGAACCCAGGTGATCCACTTGGGTACACTTGCCCCATTCTAACTGTGAATGGACAAGTACAGCAAGGCCAGACTGAGAAGGGTGTGATTTCCAAGGGTTCAAACAATTAAAGAATGAAGGTTTGGGTCACACCACCAGGTTAGCCACGAGACCTGCTGAGGAGACAGCTGAGGGCGAGGTGAATTTAGAATGCAGAGTAGAGGAGGTAGAGGACGAATGCCAGTTTTAGTCCCAAGGTCAACTGCAATGGGTAGGGCTGAGGTCATCCCACTAATCTGCCCCTTTTAAGTTCTTCTCAGAAAAGAAGTACATGGGAACCATGGGGGAGTTGCTCCTTGAACATGTGTGGAGAAGTACATCTGTGCAAAGCAATGGAAGACCTCTTGTGATCATGAAAATGCACCGTTCAGATTCTCTTTCCCAGAGAGTGACAGTGACCCATTGTCTCCAGCTGCTATGCTCTGAATCCATCACTATATTCAGGCTGAGGCTCTACTTCCACTGACTTAGGGCAGCAGGCATAGAGAGACAGACCCATTCCTGGAAGATACAGATCTCCTTGGACTATTAAGAAAACCCTGTGAATAGCTTAGAAAATATTCTAGGTCCCTGAAGTTCAAAGTGTTGTGTAGATCCACTGCACTGAGCCGGAATGACTAAATCTTTCAGGGCTTACAATTTGGCCAGCTTTAGGAACACGCAGAAATCAGTCCTATTTCTCCCTCACACTCGCAGAAAACACCACCACGACCACCCCGACTCACGCATACATAAATGATTTAAATTCCTCAGAGATAACATCAAAATTATGTAGCAATATCTCTCAGGAATTTAAAATTATGAAAATTTTATTTTAGTTCTTTTCTTCTATAACTGTAAAAAATCAGCAAGTGGGACATAATATAGTAAAAAGAGCAATAGGCAAGAGGTCAGAAAAAATGATCCCAGCTCTGTTACTAAGAAGCTGTGTGAGGGCTTCCCTGGTGGCACAGTGGTTGAGAGTCCGCCTGCCGATGCAGGAGACACGGGTTCGTGCCCCGGTCCGGGAAGATCCCACATGCCACGGAGTGGCTGGGCCCGTGAGCCATGGCCGCTGAGCCTGCACGTCCGGAGCCTGTGCTCTGCAACGGGAGAGGCCACAACAGTGAGAGGCCCGCGTACAGCAAAAAAAAGCAGCTATGTGAGCTTGAGTAGAGTCCATTTGCTCTCTGGGACTCACTTCCCTCATGTGTAAAACAGGAAGGTTGGATTAGGTTATCTCTAAGACCCCTCTTTAGCTCTAAATATGATTTTGTGAACAATCCATATGCTTTCAGTTCAACCAATGGAATTCCAACATCATACATACCCTTAAACGACCACAAGGTGTCAGAATGTGTTCATCTAACATTTAAATTGTCCTCAACAATTCTGCTTATTTGCATTAGACTAGAAGACTAACTTTCATATATCTCACACATTTTAAGAACCTTCATAATAGCCCTATCAAGGAGGTAAGGCAAGTATTATTAGTAAAACTTATCCTGGACATAACAGAGAGCCACCCATATAGTTTTTACCACCCAATAATTAACCCTTATACCTTCTCCCAGACACTACATGCTTATTTTCTTCACTAAGCCTTCAATTGTGCTATTTTTGTTCCCCAAATCCAAATTTTATCCCTCCTTCAAAAACTAGCTCTATGTATCCACAAAAGCAATAATAATAATGCCTAGAAATAAACCTAACACAAAATGCTTAAGACCTACTTTAATGCAATTATAATACTTTACTGAAGCATATGAAAGATGATGAGGATAAATGAAGACACCTACCATGGTCTGGAAAAGTCAGTTCTCCACAAATTAATTTTAGCCAGTTTTTTGTTTTTTGTTTTAACTTTTGTCTGTGTTGAGTCTTCGTTGCTGCGTGTCGGCTTTCTCTAGTTGTGGCGAGCGGGGGCTACTCTTCGTTGCAGTGCACAGCCTTATTGTGGTGGCTTCTCTTGTTGCGGAGCACGGGCTCTAGGCACTCGGGCTTCAGTAGATGCAGCACGTGGGCTTCAGTAGTTGCAGCACGCAGGCTTCAGTAGTTGCGGAGTGCAGACTCAGTAGTTGTGGCTCGTGGGCTGTAGAACACAGGCTCAGTAGTTGTGGCGCACGGGCTTAGTAGCTCCACAGCATGTGGGAATCTTCCCAGACCAGGGATCAAACCTGTGTCCCCTGCATTGGGAGGTGGATTCTTAACCACTGTGCCACCAGGGAAGTCCCTCTAGAAATTAATTTTAATCCAATATATTTTTCCAATTAAACTTGAAAATCTCAGTCTAATTATTCATCCAGAAGAGAAAATGGGCAAGAATGGTCTGGATTTTTTTAATCTCCTGAAAATATTAAGGAAAAATTAAAAATTTACACATGCCTTACAAAATGTCAAAAGATTTTAAACTACAATCATTGACACAATGAAACAGCACAGGACTAGGAAGACAGAACAATGGACCAGAAAATAGAGTCCAAAAGCAGATCCTGTATCTATAGGAATTCAGTATATGATAAAGGTTGAATTTAAAATAAGAGATAAGAGGGAGGTCTAGTGGTTAGGATTCCCCAGGCGTTCACTGCCGTAGCCCGGGTTCAGTCCCTGGTCAAGGAACTGAGATCCCTCAAGCCGCATGTCGCAGCCAAAAATAAAATAAAATAAGTGATAAGAAGATTGAGTAAATAGTAACTTTATTTGGAAAAATAAAATTAACAAGTTCTCACTGGATGCCACAGTGAGTGCTAAATGAAGTAAAGACCTTTTTTGAAAAATTATGTAATAATAGAAAAGAACAAATACCTTCCTTCCACGTGCTTCATTAACCTTTTCTGGAAGAAGAGGTGACAATACCTACCTCACAGGGCCACTGTGAATGTTTAAAAGGCTGAGGAATGGCATATTGATAAGTACTGAATATGTGTTTGCAGTGTAACAGAATCACAATAAATATTTAGCAATAAACAAATTTTTTGTTTGTTTTTAATTGAAGTATTGATGATTTACAGTGCTGTGCTAATCTCTGCTGTACAGCAAAGTGACTCAGTTATATACATACATACGTTCTTTTTTTTAATATTCTTTTCCATTATGGTTTATCCTAGGAGATTGGATATAGTTCCCTGTGCTATGTAAAGTTTTTATTAGACTGGAAAAATACAGGACTGGAGAACAACTCACTTGCTCCAAACAGACCCAGAATTTATAACTGAGCCAAGATTAGAACCCGGCTCCTCGGAGTTCCAGCTCATTTCTTTTTGTTACAGATACTCTATTTTTTAAATATTAGGATACCATTCTAACACTGAAATATTTCATTGATTTCCACATGATACAAGTATCTGTACATTTAGAAACTCTTAACTGACAAACTGTTACTATAAAGTCAGTATTATTTTTAAAGAAATTTGTATTTAACTAGGCATAACAGTATTTACATACATTTTTTAAAACTACAGTTTTTAATTTTCTGAAATATTATTTATTCAGTCCACAGTAAATGCCTGGGGTAGCCTGTAGGGTAGGAACCACTGAACTATGGACAATGCTCTAGTTTATTACTGCAGAGAAAGTACTTAATCAGAACAATCAAAAGACTGATTGCAACCTGTCAAGGAACAACCTAAGAGCCTACAGTCCTATGTTGCCTCTCAATAGGGACCTTAATCCTATGGGTAGAGAGGAAGATGTTAGCCATTTGGAAAAAAGGGCATAAGGCTTACAGGTAAAAGTAGTTCCACTTACGGCATCAGCACAGCAATTTACTCTAATTATCAAATGATTCATTTCTCATAGGATAAGCAAGTCTTTAAATTTCACTTCAGAAGAGGAGTATGGGTCCAAACCTGGAAGGGGCATGTTGTGGCTCTTTGGGCTTTGAGTCAAGGGTAGTGGCTGCCACAGGAGTAGCAGGGAAAGGGATGAAAGGCACTGGTCAGGAATTTGCACACAGAGTAGGAGGGTGGTAAGGAGAGAAAGTAAGAAAGGGGTGGTGATTCCAGGGAAAAAGATGGTGCTAGTGCAGGATGTGCATTTCAGAGGGATTTTGTATTTCAGAATCCTCCCAGAGCTAAATGCTTTTTTGAAGGCTTTGAAGTCATGGGTTCTGGTTCTGTTCTACGTCTCTCACGTTTCGATCCAGCAACTTTTATCCATGCCACTTACTTTTTGTACTTGTTTGCTCATCTGTGAAACAGGCAGATAACCATTGCTGCCACCACTTCCCAGGCTATTTGGGAGATCTCAGTAGACCTAGTATATTATACAAATAGAAGACACTGCTGTGACTCAAGGCATCTGCCCAGTCTGGATTAGGCAGAAACAGAAAATAGAGTAACACCTAGTCTCACCCTACCACAGGATTGTGCTCAAGAAGACAAGAAAAATAACAACTCTTTTTGGCTCTACTTTTTGGCGTGTAGAAATGTGAGGATACTGACATGATGGATGCTACAGAGTTCATCAGAACCTGCCCTCACCTTTCATCACTCCAATTTATGATTGCTTCTGAGGTTCACAAGCAGGTAGACGATAGCCAGAAAAAACTTCACCTGGTAAATTTTAGAGAGAAGGGAGGATGCAATTCCCTGGGATCATAAACATAAGGAAATTCACCTTTCACCTTTGTCAAACAGAAATCAGCCATCTCCCTCCCACTCTCCCAGGTACTCTGCAGCCCTGTATCCCAAGCCATTCCCAAAATTTAGAATTCCATTTCCACCTCTTCTCTTTGAGCCTTAGTTTTACCTGGAGACCTTCTCGTCATAAAACTATCCCAGCACAGATATTATTCTGAACCAGTGAGATGCTGAAAATTTTTCTGACAAAGATTTTGAAAACATTGCAACAAAAGGATAGCATTGCATGTGTGAGAATTCCTGGCCTCAAATTTTGAACTATATTTGTGAAAGGTGCATGGGCTTGGCTCTCAGATAAGAAAGGTACAGAGCATGTCCTTCTGGTACTATCTATGTGCACTTGCTATCCCAACAGCACTTTCATTTCCATTGCCCAAAATTGTGATCAGCTCTACAGTAGAATGAGACTCTCAATAATGCCTGGAAACAACTCTCTGCGGAGAGAAAAAGCACCACTGCCTTTAAAAATAGACAGCAGAGGTCAGCAAAACCCAGTTCACTCATCTACTCCTGGGAAGCCTCAGCAGACCCTGACATTCACATTGCAAATTTCAGGTCCATTAGCAACCAAACCTCTCTTATAAGGATCCATAAGACAATTGAGAGAAGGTTTCTCCTAGATATAGTGAGTGAACACTAATCGGTTCAGTGTTGGTATAATAAGGGTGAACAAAGCCATGGCTCTCACGATTATGCAGTAAACACAAACAACATAGCAGGCTTCGGGAGACATTATTTTCAAATGAATAGGCTCCTCTCAGACTTGGTCAGGAGCAGGTGATATAATATACAAATAAACACAAAGCATATATATGATACGTATCACACTTGAATAAGAAGACTGCAATTAAGGAAAGCCATTTAAAACTATAATTAATAATTTTTAAGTAAATATACCCTTGTAACCTAATGCAGATGGCAAACCCACTATACAGCTGACCCCTGGGCATGAGGAAGAAATAAACAGGAGGTACATTACATGCTATTAATTATTTTCACTGCTACAGTTGTTTGCTATATAATATAGGTCAAGGGGTTAGCCTGAAGCTTCTCCTAATATATTAGTAAATAAATTTGAACAGATTTTAATTTGTTAATGGAAAGGTCTAGGCCAGTTGCGAATAAGAGTGAGACTACTTTGTCTCCCTCATTAGCATGCAACTAGGCTTACCCTTCCCACTCATACAAAATATTACGTTTCCACAAAGTGTAGTGTAATTTGTCAGAAAAACACTCTGTAAACTATATCAGAATAAAGATAAATTTGTATAATGTGTTCATCCTCTTCACAGAGTCTTTATGATAATTGCACGTCTAACACCTGCCTGCCAGACAATACCACTCTGAATCTTCACAGTATGTAAAAAATGACAGGGAATATAATAGCTAGTCCTCTAACTTATTTCTAAGTATCTGTACTTATAGCTACAGCCTTTATTGCAGTTCACTTGTGTGTCCCAGGTTTGGTTTGGTTTGGTTTTTCCTCACAGAAGACCCTCCCTGCTTGGCGATTTTAAATACTTAGTCTACATTATGGATTATGATATTTTCAGAAAGCTGACATTAAAATCGCATAACGAATCATTGCAGGCTATGTGATGAAAGCCGAAGTTTGAAGTGAAACAAGTGTTTCAAGTTATATATTGTAGACAATTTCAGCTAATAGTTGTGGTTCATATTTTTTCAGTGCCTCCTACCCCCATCCCCAATCATTTAGTTAACATACTGAAAATAAGATTGACACCCCAAATAAGGAAGAGCCAAATCGAAAGTTTAGAACCGTGAAAGTGAATTTTAATTCTCCATCTCCTCTTCATTCTTCCCCCAGCACCTGGACCCCAGGGGGACTGTCCTCCCCCTCCGGCCACCCCCTCCTCAGCCACAGCCCTTGTTCCTCAGACGCCTTCAACTGAGGTGGGGATCTCTGCCAATGTTATCCAAGTATGACTGGAGTTCCCTAGATCTCTATCCCCTCTGTGGAGCAGATTTTTCCCTGGTGCCCACGGTGCCGGGCAAGTTCTTTCAGGTGTCACTGCAGCTTCCCTTTGGAGGGTCAGGAAGGGATGCCCCACACAGTTAGATGACGGAGTGGCAGGGCTGAACGGCACAAGTCTCTTTCTGAACAGATCAATGTAGAGCCTACCTGCCAGGATTATGGCTTTGGAAGGCCATAATTCACCATCAAGGGCAGAAGGTCAACAACAGGAGATGCAAAACTGATATGAGAAAATCTGGGTTTACGAAATCCGTTCATTTAAGGAGTTAAACTGGCTCAGAAGATCTCATAAGACTTCCTGCAAGCTTTCATTCCCACGTTTGTATTGATGGCTCACATCTACATTTCCAGTCCTGAGCTCTCACACAAGTAAGTAACATTGATTTAGGGTTTAGTGGTTTCAGAAAATGCTTTCAAGTTCATTGTTGTATTGGTTGTTCACCATAGCCCTGTGAAACTGGCAGGGCTCAGAGAGGTACAGCGACTTGCCTCAAGTCACACAGAGGGGACTCAGGTACTGGCCCAGTGACTCCAAATCCCAAGCTCTCTCCGCGACCCCATGCTGTTTTCCCCAACCTTAAAGTACCTAAGAGCTATGCCACATTCCACACCAAATGCCCTGGGAACATCCGAGGTGAGCGCAGGCTGACATTCTGAAATCCCTCACCACATTTTCCTCATACCTTCCTCCCCCTTTTCAGGATCCTTGGCTGAGTCCCAAAACTGCGGAAAATACTTGGGTGGTCTTGACCGAAGAACAACCTCCCACCTCCACCCCTGACCCTCTCCCTGCAGAGTGGCAAATGCCCTCTCTCAGCAAGTGCTAAGTGCCTTTTGCACATGGAACGGAAAGATACACTGTTGATCACAGGACGCAGTTGGAGAAGTGGGTGGGCAGGTAACTAATGTCTGACTCCCTCCCCTCTCTGGGGCTAGAGCTATCTAGGGCATCGGCCAACACTCTCCAGAATTGCATAATAGGAAGCTGAAGAGAATGTAACCTATTTCCCAACGTGGATGGCACAACAGACCACAAGATCCTCTGCCCTACCATCAAAGTAACCTATCCCACATCTCCTCTTCAAATTGAAAAAAAGGAAATTGTGACTAAGTCCGTGATGAGAATCTCCTAAAGGGATGTGGACAAGCCACCTTACCCGCGCCACTCAACAGTGTATTGGATTAAATTTGGGTCGGGGGAGAAAGGAAAAAAAAGATAAGACAGTGATTGTACAGCTTAATAATTGCAACAGAGACAGAAAAATAACTCCAGGTAACAAAATACTATGCCACTGGCCAAGCATGGGGGCCCATTCATCCCTTAGTGCTCATCTTTTCACCTGTTATTTTGTACAAAAATAGAGGACCTTATTTTAATACTCTCAATCGATGTCTTTCTGGACCATCATCATCTTCATATTGAAAAGTACAATCCCCTAGATAAAGAAATCATTGCAAGCAGCTATAGCAGAGGACACCTTTGTTTGTAGTACTGGAATCTCCTCAGTAGCAATCCCTTCTCTATTCTAGATTGTCACTCATACTATTTCATATTAAAATAACATGAGGAAATACCTCCGCAGTCCATGTGGCTGATAGCTCTGATCCAAAGCTACTGTCTGCCTACCTGTAATATAGACTCTATAATGTATTAAGTTCAATGTTTGTACCTTTTGGGCAATACTTTCATTTTAGTCAGTGCAGAACTTTGGCAATCAGGCGTAAGAAATGACAGAGAGAAGTGTATATGTTAATCCTTACTAATTTCCAACCCTTTTACTTTCTCTTGTGATGTAAAAAAAAAAAAAAACCTATTTGGTAACTGGAAGGAATGGAGGAGCACAAAAGTCAGTCCCCTTAATTATAATAACGCCTCAAGGATTTGTCAAACCTAGGCCCAAGTCAGGTACTTTTTTTTTTTTTTTTTTTGCAGTACGCGGGCCTCTCACTGTTGTGGCGTCTCCCATTGCGGAGCACAGGCTCCGGACGCGCAGGCTCAGCGGCCATGGCTCACGGGCCCAGCCGCTCCGCAGCATGTGGGATCTTCCGGGTCCGGGGCACGAACCCGTGTCCCCTGCATCGGCAGGCGGACTCTCAACCACTGTGCCACCAGGGAAGTCCCCAAGTCAGGTACTTTTAATTCCAAATATCTTCCCTTGGTTGTGGTGGAGAAACACTAGCACCTTGCACTTTGAGGCATCATTGTATAGGTTGCTTTAAAATCCTAAATGTCTGCTAACTGCATTTTTCCTAGGAAGGCTGGCAGTTATTATGAGCTTTGCTAGTATTCCCACTATACAGATGAAATACTGAAATATAGCTAGGAAAGACACGAATTCAGAGAACATAGCTGAATACTTCACTTTATAGTGAAGAAGTAAACTTGGCCTTGATCAAGGGTGCCCAGATCATGACACTCAAGGAGGGACGTAAGCAAACCTTTAGACAAGATAATTGACATAAACATGGGACTTCTCCCCCCTCTTAAATAGTTGCCTCAACTTTCCACCTCCCTTTACATAGAAAGATAAATATTATATGATCATTTTCATAACCAGCACATGAAGTTCTAAGTCGCCACTCCATTATTTCTTTTTTTGCCCTTATAAAATATAAATTCATTTTCTGCCTTCCATTATTTCCCTTACCAGAGCTAGAGAAACCTTGGAAATCTGAGAAAACTTGCAACCTGGGAAGAAAAAATAAAGCATCACGTGGTAGATCTGACATCTTGGTTGGTAGTTAGCTTTATTCAAAACTTAAAAGAATTGTTCTCAAATCCTATAAAATTAAAGATAGTTAAAATGTAAGTTAAGGGCTTCCCTGGTGGCACAGTGGTTGAGAGTCCGCCTGCCGATGCAGGGGACGCGGGTTCGTTCCCCGGTCCGGGAGGATCCCACAGGCCGTGGAGCGGCTGGGCCCGTGAGCCATGGCCGCTGAGCCTGCGCGTCTGGAGCCTGTGCTCCGCAACGGGAGAGGCCACAACAGTGAGAGGCCCGCGTACCGCAAAAAAAAAAAAAAAAAAAAATTAAGTTAAATTGATTTTGCCATTAAGTTTGCCTAATACAGTTCAATATTGTATAAAAACATAGACCGGGTTATAATTAAAAATACCACACATAACCAGACTCCGTGCCACCTGCTTTTATTAGGAGGAAAGAAAAAAGCTTAGAAAAATCTATTGCTGGAAAGAGTGAAAGGACGAAACCCTCCTAAATTCACTTTATCAAACCATCCTTGTTTCCACTTTCAATGTAAATGTTACCTGCCATTTACATCTGAAGGCGCATATGTGCCAATTGTCTTTCCCAGTCTAACACCTGTCGGCCAAAAAAACAAAATTTACATTTGCAGATATTAGTGACACTGACAAAATCACCAAGGGAAACCTAATGCTTCTTCTAGTTTACTGTAGGATGTCGGTTGTGGATTCTGCCCAACCCCCAGTTCACTAGCTGTTACCCCAGTCTTCATCCCCTCCTGATGCTCAGCATTCCAAAAGTGACCCTTCTTGTCGGAGTCTATGAATACCTTTGTGCCTTCTGCAGACATTTTAAACATTTAGTCAATGTGATGAAATGCTTACTTTTCAGGGGACACTGTGTTTGTCTCTGTCTTGAAGCTGCTTTACACTGGGTTAAAAGTCAGTAAATCATTTTATTGTCAAAATACAAATATTCATTATAAGCTTCTTTGTCAACTAAAACCATATAAATTACGGTCATCATTTCCACTGTTTTTCTAAATCCCTATACCTACTCTTAAAAGAAAAAACAAAACCTAAATAGGCAGCATCCAGTGTAGTGTGGGTTAAAGCCGCATATCCACGTCACCTCACAGCTTGAAGAAAGGTACAGAAAAACTCCTTCGCAGCACTGGACGTGAGAAGCAAGATTCCCTCCTTAGAGATTAATGGTGTTATTGAAATGAAAATTACTTCAAATGATAACAATAATGACATCAACACTAGCTATCATTTATTGAGAACAGCTAAAGTTTAGTAGGTGCTTACCAAGTGCCAGGTATGTGTTAAGCACTGTATACATATTATCTCATATTTAGCCTCTCAATAACACATAAGGTAGATATTATTATTATCCTTATTTTACAGATGAAGAAATTGAGACTTAAAGTTAAATAACTTGCCCAAGATCATGTGTCTGCTAAGTGGCCAAAATGGGATTCAAAGCTGGATGATCTGTCTCCAGAGTCTACCCCCGTACCTCCTATACTCTATAGCCTCTCTGATAACAGACACGCACACAGCACTTTCTGACCTGTAAAGTATTTTATACATTTATCAAGTATTTCACATTCACCCTGTCAATGCTCACAACACCTCTATCTGCCTGCCCAGAGGTAACTTAGCCTGTTTGAACACTTCTAGGGACACAGAAGCAACAATGGTGCACTGCAGAACCCTGGAATCTTGAGTCTGACACATCTGAACTCACATCCCAGCTCTAGGATTTATTGGCTGTGTGACCACAGGCAAATGACTTAACCTCTCTGAGCTTCATTTTCTTCACCTGCACAATGGGTTTCATAGTTCAGCCTTGCTTTCCCCCACAGTGTCACTAGTCCTAACATAATGTATATGAAGGTGCTCTGTTAACTGCAAAGCAGTGGAAATGAGATCCTTAACGTGAGGGCCACAAACAGGCTGTGGAAGGTTTGTATGTATGTATATGTATTTTTTGTGTGTGGGAATACTGACCTTGGTTTTCATCAGATTGCCCCAAGAAAGGTGAAAAACTGCTGCGGTATATATTGACTCATTTTGTCTTCAGGTGACTAGAAAAGAAAAGAGTTCCCTTTATTGGAGACTATTCTGTATCCTTATAGTTTCTTTCTATATCTATTGGACCTCCTTTTATGAAGACATCATAGGAAACAGGCATGTTACCGCTTCCACATGCCAGCCTTCCCAAGATTTAATATTTCTCTCTCCTCATCTCTGTTTCCAAGCCTTAACCTCTCAGTCACTAATTCATCTGTTCAATATGTTTTAAATGCCAAATTTAAGCACAAGCACTGTGCCGGATGCTGGGGTACAGCAGAGAACAGCACTCCCTACCTCATGAAACTTAAGAGTCTAGTAGAGAAGACAGATAAACTTTGGTCTTGAGAGTGGCAAGAGAGTTCTAGGGATGACATGTGGAGTACCACAGGCGCTCAGATGACTTCTGTATCTTTTTCATATAGAGAATGGTGGAGTCCTTCTCTAGCCTTGTCACTTTTCCCCCAATGCACTTAGTTTGTCTAGATGTTCCTTTTAAAATGAACCAGAAAAAGCACAGAGGTGTATTATGATCAGCATAGCAAGGAACATGTCCATCATTCCAGGCTCTAAACTTCAATTAATACAGGCTAATATCAACTCACTATATTTCCTCAATTTTGAGTTTCATGATTTCTACATTTCAATGTATCTGAAAGTGAGAGATAACTGCATACATTTAATGTGAAGTACTTTATCTGGTCCAACAGAGATCATTTGGGGTCAATGATGCAAGTTGTAAGCAAAGGAAAGCACCTTTAAATGGGGGAAATATGGCAACCACATCTTGCACTCAAGCATGAACTCTTTAAAATGTTGGACAAGACCCCAAATGATCGGGCCTCTGCCCACGGCCCCAGTCTCAATTTTCACCACATATTGTCTTGAGCCCCGTGCTCCAAGCCTTCCAAATTGCTTTCAGGTGCCAAATGGGCAGGTAGTTTCACATATATAACAGCTATCTATTAGCTATCCTCCTCAACTAAACTGTGAGCATCTGCAGGGTATGACCAAGCCTAATTCGGCTCCCCGTCTCCAGTACTGAGCACAGTTCCCCCAGTATAGGTGTGGGAAAGTTTTAAGGAAGACATTAATTCATGGGCTTACTATGGATTAAAACCCCAACCCTTTTTCATACGGGTTGCTAAAGCCATCTCTTCCACCCTGTTCTTGTGCAATTATTTCCAAAACCTAGCTCAGATACTACCCTGTCTACAAAACCTTCCCTAATTATCCCTGACAGGAAAGACCTCCCTCCCTCTTCTCTGAATTCACTCCTGACACTTTCCATGAGGCTTCAACAATAGTTCAGCAGCAGGCAGAAGCAGGTTCCGCTAGAATCCTGTTTCTCAGCTATTCTGCGACAGGGCACGCTGACAAACACTATATTTTAGGCAGTCCACTTAAAGAGATTAAAAAATTTAAAAAAGGCCAAAGCACGTGGATGCTAACGGCCTCACAATCACTATTTCTCTGCGTTTGGGAATACACGCACAATTATTGCACACCCATGTGGTTCTTTGAGTGCAACTGTTTACTGCCTTGATAGCTTATGCTCTCTCAAATATTCTCTAAGCCAAATTCCTAAATTTCCCAGGCATCACACTGTTGTTCCTTGGTGCTGGCATGAAATTATGGTCATGTAACTATAAAGGACTTGTGGTACTCCAGGGTGCCAGGGTGCTCTGGTTCAGATTCAGTGTGACAGAGAGTACACTTAGCTCACCAAATTCACAGCTTGCTTGAAGAGGGAGAATACCACTGAGCTGAAAGGGCTTAGAACATGTGCCCTGCTCACATACTTGAGCATGTGCCTCCCAGCCTCCCAGGGCATATGCAGATAACCCAAGGTGTCTCATGACTGAGAGAGCTTAACCCCCTGAGTTACATTCAGGCAACAGGGTGGTCATGTGGTAGAAAGCATTAAAGTACAAGTCAGGAGAGCTGGTCTAGACTTGCTGGCCCAGAATACCAGTAGTAGTCCTCTCATCTCTTAAATGACATAATCTTGAATGGCCTTCCTGGTTTGGACACTCTAGGAGTCTATGGCAGAGATTCACGCCATTCATCTTCTAGATCCCCATAGCCTAGCTGAGGACTGGGGCCAAACACATGTGTGATGAATAGAAAAGTGCGGAGATTTATTTTGTATTTGACCCTGTTTTGCTTTATGAGATGTGTCTTTGGCATTAATAATGGATCGGCACCACCTTTTTTATGATAGTGTCAGGGATAGAAGATTCGTTCAAGGCCAGCTTAGGCTAGTTGGGAAGCATTCAGCAAGAGGCCTAAGTAGGTCAAGGAAATACCATTTTACATTGACAAATTCAGAAATCCATGGATTTGGGCAGGCTGTGTTATAGGAAATTATCTAAAAACAACAAAAAGTGATCTGTGACTTCAGTAACCCTAAGTAGGAGTGCAGACAGCAGAAAGGAGAGTCTAGAACGTTGAAGAACAAACTAAGCCCTTTTCTGGCCCTATCTTCAGCCAAATATCAGTTTGACAGTATCAGGGCAGAGTTGTAATTTTATAATAGTTGGAGTGGGACTTGCAATTTTACTCAAATAAGAAAAACATATTGGTTTTTAGAAATCAGTGTGGAATGATCCAACTAATCTACCTGTCTCTGAAACGTAGTCCTAGGGCTGCAACTCAAGAAGACTTCTGATTCAAGGTCAATGTGAATGGGCAGGGAGAATGGAACATGCAACCAAATGGCTAACTCACTGAATGAGGAGGGTGGAGACACGAGTTTCTTCCGGCTTTGTAGCACCCAGCCAACCCAGGCTGACAATGTTCTAGTAGCAATATGAAAATCAGAGACCCCTCCCCTGGATCAGGAGGATCTTCCAAGAGAAACACTTAGACTCCTGGAAGATGTGCCCTAGGCAAAAAGATATGCCCTGAGAAGCCTCGTAAAATGAAACAGCAACACCTGCGACTTTACAGAAAACTAGTTGCAAATAGAGAATTTTCAAATTCCCGGAGTACTGAGTCAGAGTGTGGCAGTGAGGGGAGGACCAAGCCCTTGTCCCCAGACTACCCCTCATCTCTTCCCATTCCTCTCCGAGCTCCACCACTTACATGAGGACCCTCATGTCCTCCCATGTGGAGACCTCAGCCTGCATGTTTAAGCTCCAGCCATTGTGACCCAGGAATTGTATTTCTAGTTATATACATGAGAGGATTAAAAACACATGTCCACACAAAAATGTATACACAAATGTTCATAGCAACACTATTCACAATAACCAAAAAGTAGAAACAACCCACATGCCCGTCAACTGATGGTTGGATAAACAAAATGTGGTCTGTCCATACAATGAAATATCATTCAGCCATAGAAAGAAATGAAGTACTGATCTATGCTATAACGTCGATGAACCTTGAAAACACGCTAAGTCAAAGAGGCCAGTCACAAAAGAGTGCATATTTTATGATCCCATTTATATAAAATATCCAGAATAGACAAATCCATAGACACACAAACCAGATTAGTGGTTACCAGGGATTTGGGAAAGGAGAGGTTAAGAGGTGACTGCTTAATTTGTATGGGTTTCCATTTGTAGTGATGAAATAGTTCTAGAGCTAGATAGTAATGATGGTTGCACAATGCTGTGAATGTACTAAATGCTTATCCTAGTCCATTCAGGCTGCTAAAACAAAGTATCACAGACTAGGTAGCTTATAAACAACAGAAATTTATTTCTCACAGTTCTGGAGGCTGGAAGTCCAAGATCAAACAGCAGCATGGTCGTGTTCTCCTGAGGACCCTCTTCTTGGCTTATAGCCTGTGCTTTCTCACTGTGTCCTCACATGGTAAAAGGGGCAAGCGATTTCAGAACACTAATCTCATTCATGAGAGTTCCACCGACATGGTTTAAGCACCTCCCAAAGGCCTCACCACTTAAGACCACCATCTTTGGGCATCAGGATTTCAACCTATGAGTTTTGAGGGACCCATTTAGACCACAGGAATACCTCTGAATTTTCACCTTAAAATGGTTAAAAAGGTAATTTTTATGTTATGTGTGTTTTACCACAATTATAAAACAATCGCAAACTCATTTATGCAAAAGGATTTATGACTAATAACCAACAGCCTACATGTTTAAAATTTTAACATACAGTGAAAGCAGCTAGCATTTGCTGAATTTCAACCATATATTTACTTATAATTACTTATTACTTATTATAAGTTATTACTTATTATAAGTAATTATAATTACTTATAATTACTTCGTATGTCTATAAGCTCTCACAACTACCCTGTAAGGTAGGCATTTATATCTCCATTTTAGAGATGAGAAAACTGTGAAGTGAACTATTTTATCCAAGATCGCGCAGCTGTAAGTGGAAGCACTTGCATTCAAATCCGGATCTGACTCCTAAGTCTACACTCGTGATTATGCTAAAGAAAGAGGCAATGTGGTGGAATTTGCGGCATCTGCCAGCAGTTTGAGAAGGTTTGGAGAGCAGTGTGCTTCCCACGTAAGGAAATCAACCCACTTGGACATTCTACAACTGAAACAGTGGTCTCCAAACTTCTGTCATCATTATCCGTGATAAAATCGGAACATGCGCTCCTAATATGAGCATATTTCATTGTATGCATTAAAGTATATACTTGAACTTCTAGCAAATCACATATTAGCTATTATTAAAGATCCATTTATTTCTTGTTAGGATCAAAGTAAATACAAGTTTTAATATATCCTTTCTACTTCGCGGATGAATCATCTTACACACACACCCTTAAGGATGAAAGGGGTCTACTCTGGAGACCCTGCTCTGGAGAAAGCAAGCCCTGGCTCTAGCCACATATTAAGTGATTTGACTGATGACTCATTATTGATGACTTACTCGACACAAGGCACCTTGCTAGCCTCCATGGACAGTGCATAGTAAACCGAAAACTTTCTCTGTTGTCAAGTTACTCACAATCTAGAAAGGAATCAATCACCCACTTGGATTACTCCCATCCAAGGCAGACTGGGCTAAGTATTATAACAGACACAGGTTAAATTCAAAAGCCCTTTAAAAACTGTCCACTAAATAGTTTGAAAGATAAGCTGTTATGTCAATTTCAGTACTAAGATGTAAAAAAAAATAACAGACGGAGATGAATCAGATGTTGACTTATCCAAACATTGAAATATACTAATTTGGAGTACACAATGCACGGAATGCGTCTATATGGGTGTGTGTATGTGTGTATAAAACATACATAATATATGTGCCAAGTCTGGGAAAACAGTCGCAAGTGATAGAATGCATGAACAAGAGAACTTGATTTTAGAAAAGGGTTGTTAGCATGATGATTTTTATCCTCCAGAGCTTCTGATCATGAAGTTAGGTAGTTCATTTGAAATGTGGCTTTTATCTTTCTTATGTCATGGCTAACTAAAACTCTTTTTTAAAAAAATATTATTGGGCAATCACTAATGTATTTTAAGTAAATTAAGCATATTATGTCCCATTTACCACTTCATCATGGAGATGATCTATAAGTCCTTGGAAATATAGTAAATTTAAAAGAAAAAAACACTTTCCAAATAAATACTTTCTCTGCTCTGGCTTAAAAATAAACTCCAATATGACTTATGAAATGTTCTTATTTCTGCTAGGTATTGTGATTTCTGAAATAATGAAGTGTAGTACTTGAAAATCACATTTAATTTACTCTGAGGGAAGCAAGCTAATGCCGTGCGAGGTTGCTGGGGAAACTGAAAAGCTTCTTTAGGTCAGTGTTGTAGCAGAGAAGTAAGCTGATATTTCACAATTTATTCATGGTCATAGCTCTAAACTCTTTCCTGATTTTTAACAACATATTCCTAAGTTTACATTAAATATTCACATACCCCTTTAATCTGTTCTTATTTTTGGTAGCTGATGGAGATTTGTAAAGCAAAAAAAAAAATGAGAATTTAAGCTGCTCTTTATCACAATCCCTGTACATTTTAAGTTATTTTCCTAAAGCCCAATTCAATAAAAAATCACATCCGGTTTCAGAACCAGACAAGCTCACTTTGGGCAATGGAAGCCTATTTATCATTAAACTTTTAGATGAAATAAAATAAGGGCCCTGCGCTTACAATGACTCTAATTATTCAGATAATTCACAAAAGCCCTGATTTATGCTAAATACTTAGCTTTAATTAGCCAGCGGCTACATAAAGGAAGAGGAGGTCTCAAGATGAGTGTTGGAAAAAGAACATATGTGGCAGGAGCTATTAGTTGCTTTCCTAACACCCATTTTCCTCCCCCTTTCTCCTATTCAAGCAGAACTACCTCTCACTATAGAAGCTGGATATGCCAGATACCCACATTCTAATCCTCTCTTGCTGCTAAGAAGTGAGTATGTGACTATCGCTTACGTGGCCAGTGGAACCCAAGGGCAGTTGGCTAGGAAAGGTTTTCCTCCATAATTAAAAGAAAAAAATAAGAAGAAACATCCCTTATTCCTCTTTGCTGGACATTATTTTCCTGCATATGATATCTGGAGCTGCTGCAGCCATCTTGCAACCAAGAGGGGAGACACCATCATGCTAGCGATGCTGAGGATGACAGAGTAGAAAGATGAAAGAAACCCAATAGTTCTGATGGCACGGTTGAGACACTGAATTAAGTAACCCTAGAACCAACCTACCTCTGGATGTGAGATATTAAAATGTCCTCATTGTTTAAGCCACCTTTAGTTAGATATTCTATTAATTGCAGTCAAAAGTATCCTGTTTAAAACATGGTTGATTTTTCCTGTATATTCTCCGAAGTCACCAAATTGACCTTTTTTTTTTTCTTCCATAAACTAGCACTGTAAATCAGAATGTCAGAGCTTGGAAAAACTTTTAAAATTTATGGATTTTAAAGTTGGCAGGAGAATCATCTGTGGGATTTGTTTTCCCAAACTACACTCATGCCACCTTCACACAGGTACATAACAGCTGCTGTAGTGAGACACTTCACTGATGAGATCATACCATCACTCAAGTGTCTTAGGGAAGAGAGAGACAAAGCAAGAAAGAGACTGAGAGACAGATCTACCCTCATGTCCTCACTATACAGATGAGGAAACAAAAGGCCAAGTGGTTTTTCAAGGTCACCTAAAGCAACCCCTAAGAAGGGATAAAGTGCTAAGGGAGCTTTCGAGGAAAGAAAGAGCACATCACCCCAAAGGATGAACAAAACCAACTGACCTGGCAGGACTGGACCCAGGTCCATTACTGAATGCTGAGCTGGGAACATCAACACACAGGCAACAGAAAGCCCTCATGGATCCTTCTGTCTGCTTATCAAGCTCAAAGTCCCTGCCTGACATCCAAGACCCTCTGCAGCCTGGCTCCTCTCCGAAAGTCTTGCTGAATTTCTCCCTTCTCGCCACCACTCCCTTGCTCTTTACTGTTCCATGAAAATGCCAGGCTCATCTGGCCAGCCTCCTCCTCAGCCTCGAATGCCCTCTATTTTTATCTACTGGCCTTCCAAATCCTATCCATCTTTCAAGGTGTCACATAAACATCATTGCATGTGTCATTTGATGGTGAGAGCGACAAATTATTTCTGTAATCTCTGTCTCTATACATGTACACCATAGTATTTTGCTTGAAACTTATAATTAAGCTAAATTTTATAATAAAAAAATATAAGGACTATCAAGTAAAATTGAATCCAATGAAGTTGTTATCAATCTATGTAATTATGCAGCATGAAACACTTTATATCTCTCTGATTTTAAGGGCATCAAAAAAGGCTCAGAGCAAACTGTATTTTGTTTAGTTACACTGTATTTCAGTCAAAACCTAGAACAAAATTATAGAAGGAAATAAAGTGAAAAAATGCAGGGCAGGAATTCTCTGGTGGTGCAGTGGTTAAGAATCCACCTGCCAATATAGGGGACACGAGTTCGAGCCCTGGTCTGGGAAGATCCCACATGCCATGGAGCAACTAAGCCCATGCGCTACAACTACTGAGCCTGCGCTTTAGAGCCCATGAGCCACAACTACTGAAGCCTGCACGCCTAGAACCCATGCTCCACAACAAGAGAAGCCACCACAATGAGAAGCCTGTGCACCTCAGTGAAGAGTAGCCCCAACTCACTGCAACTAGAGAAAGCCCGCGTGCAGCAACGAAGACCCAACACAGCCAAAATAAATAAATAAATAAATAAATAAATAAATAAAATTTATTTTAAAAATACAGGACAGCAATTAAACTGCTGATTTATAACAACATGTAGTATCAGAGTTGAAAGCTTTCAGAGATCACTTAACCCACTGCTTCATCTTACATGTGGAGAAATAAAGGTCAAGGGGGGAAATGTGGTTAACTCCTCGTCCAGTGACCTTTATTTTTTGTCCCCAAAGGTGGAATTTAGAACTTCCATAATAACAGCTACCTACAAATCTTAGAAGCTGTCACTGTTCCAACTATCTAAACTCACATTGCCTTAGCCAAATGCAGTACATCCAGGGGCCTTGATCTTTTTTCCTACGCTGTTTTTTTTTTCCAGAAAATTTCCTATTATCATCTGTTCCTCATACCTTGAACACTAATAGCATGGACATAAAAATAAGACGCCATTCTACTGTTACCACAAATAAGATTTCAAGTAAGAAAACAGCTAATAACAGCGGATAGACAAAGCTTCATGGATCCCTAAGTGATATTAAACTCCAAACATTATGAGAGATAACATGAAGTGGCATTATTCTGATCTTAGTGTTAGAGTGGATACATTTAAATCATACAAATAAAATCAGTAGCGCTTTGCAGAAAAGTTGCTGTACTAAATTCCGAGAAACCGGTTCAGTTATGGATTCTGTTTCCAGCTCTACTTTTGGCTTGTTTATGACTTTAACAGTTCTCCTTTTGTAAATGGATGTTTTTAAAACTAGGCTCTGAAGATGTATCATGGGAGATTGTTTGTCCATTGCTATTAGAATATTCTAATTTTGTGCTTTCATTTCTATGATAATTTATTTAAAAGTTTCCAAAGGTATATTCTTATAATCAAGTGCTGTCATGCTATTTTTCTGCCCATTTATGGGTTTGTGTTAACCAACTGAATGGAAACCAAGTGTTGTAATTGTTAAAAGCTTGACAAAAAAACCCACAAAGGTGGGCGTGTTAGACAAAAGATGTGTTCTTGCCAAACAAAAGCGCTGTATATTGGGCTTCCCTGGTGGTGCAGTGGTTGAGAGTCTGCCTGCCGATGCATGGGACACGGGTTCGAGCCCTGGTCTGGGAGGATCCCACATGCCGCGGAGCAACTGGGCCCGTGAGCCACAACTACTGAGCCTGCGCGTCTGGAGCCTGTGCTCCGCAACAAGAGAGGCCACGATAGTGAGAGGCCCACACACCGCGATGAAGAGTGGCCCCCGCTCGCCACAACTAGAGAAAGCCCTCACACAGAAACGAAGACCCAACACAGCCAAAAATAAATAAATTAATTAATTTTTTAAAAAAGCACTGTATGGGATGCAGGTGTCCTTCTTTGACTAGAAGAAAGGAGTGGGAGAAGGGAATCATCACATGTGTTCTATGTATAAGGAGTTTATACCTAATTTTATGTGTATTACTTAAAATATATATTTATATATAAATATATTACATGTTATATTATTCACTTCATTTATATTATTACACTCTTATTTTAATAGCATTATGAAAATAATTTAAGTCAACACTGGGGATTAGTAAGAATTCTTCTCCCTTTAAAAGTGATCTCTACATTACTCAGTTGAGAAAAACAGATTTAAATGATCTCTCAGCCCCCTGTGGCTGAGACATTCCATGTGTCCATTAGAACTGACTCAGAGATCCTATTTACAGAGCCCAAGTGAATTGAAGTGGAGAATTAAACAATATCCAATGAACGTTCCCCCTTTTCTAGTATATCGTCCAAAAATGCAGACTACAAAAATGGCTTTCCTAATTTTTCCAATTAGAGACAATATCTCAAACTGAAAACAAAATTCAGGAAATTCACAGTGTTGTGGCTGGGCCAGTTTCTTGGGGTTGGTTGAAATTTCTTTCAGCAGGTCATCTTGGTGATATTTTTCATGAAGGACAGATACTTGACACACTGTAGCCGGCACAGAAAGGATTACAGAGGCTGAGAAGGAAGCAAGATATTTCCCTTCCCCATTTCACAATCTGAAGTGCTATCTCACAAAGTTTTTTTTTTTTTAATTTAAATGGAAAACTCAATATTAGAAACCATGGGAGAAGTGTTGTTTGTGAATTACTCCGTCATTCACAGTAAGAGTGTATCTCGCCCTTTTCCTCCTCATTCGTCACACAGAGACCCCGGGTCCGGCTACATCCTTGACGAGTAATATTTTTTATAATGTTCTTATAAGTGATTGCTTGCAGCATCTTATAGTCTTATCTCAGCTTGTGCAGCTTCTCATTAATATTCTGTACATATTGAAGAGTTTTCTATATCATTGTCCATTAACAAGGAGAATAATCACTCATTCAGTTATCAAGCAGTCAGCAAAGACCTGGCCTTACGCCCTTAGTGCAAAGAATCATGGGATATCAAGAAGGTTAAATGTGGTTGACATTATGATAGTTACATTTTTTATATAATTAGAGTTCTATAACCAAGTTGATCAAAGATAAGCAAAGAAGTATTAAAGTCTTTTAGGACTTAGAGACCATATTAGTGACTCTTTACCTCTTAGTAGAACGACAAAAACCATATTTCAGCTGATACATACCAATGAGCATTCTTTTATGGCAAACAAGAAAAGGTCATAGGTTTACATATAAATGACACATTATTACAAAATAGCTTTTAAAGAGAAGTGAGTTAAGTGATACTAGAAAATTCAAAATTGAAATGGGGCTGGGCATAAGGAAAGAGGTATAAAACAGCTAACTGACTGAACCACTATCAGAGGCCAAAGGTTCAGGATGACTCAGCTCAAAACAAAACACTCCCTACTGCACCTCTGTGGTCGTCATTTAGTCATTCAGGCCCTTTTCATTTCTACAATCACAGAATCACAGAATATCTGTATAGACACCTGGTGAATAAATATATAAATATATATAAATATAAACATATAAATATAAATACAGATATAGATATATACACCAGTGTCAGCAATACTGGGGAGAGCTGGAAGCAACCAGACTTTTTGGCATGTATGCCTCTGAATAGGTGATGTGAACTGTTCCAGATATAGTTAAAAGATTTCAGAGTAGGATGGTAGCAACTCGATTGTCAATTGTCAAAGCCCTCCCTAAGGGGTTACTGTGCCCATCCAGGTGAGGTGATAGAGATCTGTGAAAAGGAGTGGCCAACGGAAATGGATAGGAGGGGACAAATCCAAGAGTTAGAGCAAAAGGAGAAATGGTGACAGCATTGTAAATCAACTATACTCCAATAAAAATTTTTAAAAAAAGAAGAAGAAACGGTGGGATCTGGAAACTGATTGGATATGAAGATGAAGTGAGCTAGTGTCCCAGAGTAGAGGAATCCTTGAACTTCTAGGTGAAAGATGTAGGTTCTCTTGCCTCTCTCACTTTCTACTCTTGTGTTATCTTGAGCAACTCTTTTAATATGTCAGCAAACTATTTCCTCATATGTAAAGCTGGGGTAACTATATCAATTCTGGGGTAGGAATCACATGAGTTTATGTAAATTAAAGTTCAGACAGAGAAAGACAAGTACTGTATGATTTCACTTAGATGTGGAATCCAAAACAAACAAAACAAAAATGAAAACAGACTTATAGATACAGAGAATGAATGCATGGTTGCCAGTCAGGAGGCAAAATAGGTGAAGGGAATTAAGAAGTACAAACCTCCAGTTATGTAATAAATAAGTCATAGGGATGTAATATATGGCATAAGGAATGTGGTCAATAATATTATAATAACTTTGTTTGGGGACAGATGGTTACTAGATTATCATGGTGATAATTTCATAATGTATGCAAATGTCAAATGACTATGTAGAACACCTGACACTCACATAATATTGTACGTCAACTATTTTCAATTTTTATAAAAAGGAAAATACTTTTCAAAGTTCATAGTGTTAAACAATGTAGGGGAGAATATTCGTGACACCACAGAGTTTGGCAATGATATGAGCCGCCACCCTCACCCAACAGTGCCAGGTGAGGCTAGTCAACCACAAATTCGATATTCTATGAAAATCTTCTTTAGGGATAAAGGTGAAATAAAGACATTCTCAGACAAAGGAAAACTAGGAATCTGTTCCCCAAAAAAGTTATCATTAAAGAATGGTTTTAGGAAGATGTCTAAACGGAAAGAAATTGTGACAGAATGTTTGGAACTTCAGAAAAGAAATAAGAACAGTGGAATGGGTAAATATCAGAAACTATCTTTTTTTTCCCACGAGTTTCTTAAATCATATTGTTTTTTCTTTAGCCTGTTGACACAGTGGATCACATTGATTGATTTTTGTAGGTTGAACAAGTCTTGTATACCTGGAGTAAATCCTACTTGGTCATGGTATATAATTATTCTTATATGTGGGTGGATACAATTGTTTAATATTTTGTGGATGGTTTTTATGCATAGAGTCATTCAAGATATTGGTCTGTCATTTTGTTTTGTTTTGGTTGTACTCTTTTATCTAGTTTTGTTATCAGAGACCTATAAAAATGAATGAAAATTACAACATATCAAAATTTGTGGGGTGCTGCCAAAATAGTACAGAGAGGACAATTTATAGAAGTAAATGCTTATGTTAGAAACAAGTAAAGGTCACAAATCAATAATTTAAGTTTCTACCTCAGGAAACTAGGAAAAAAGAAGGGCAAAATAAACCAGAGCAAACAGAAACAAGGAAATGATAAAGATACAATCACAGATAAAGTATCTGTGGAATATGGAGGGCTGATGGTACAAAAAGCCATTTTATATAAGGGACTTGAGTTGACCATTGGCAAATTTTGGTATGGGGGGATGGATCCTGGAATCAACCCCCTGCAGATATTGAGGGATGAGTGTAATTGCAGAAATAGAGAAAATTTAAAAAAAGAAAATAGAGAAAATTAATGAAAAATGGTTCTATTAGAAGATTATTAAAATTAATAAACTTCTAACAAGACTGATAAAGATTTTTTTAAAAGAAGATACAAATTGCCAACATCTGGAATAAAGCAAGGGATATCACTATAGGTCCTACAGTTAGTAAAAATATAATAAGGGAATATGAATGACTTCACACTCATAAATTTGGCAACCAGAACAAATGGTTTTGAAAACTCAACCAATATGAAATAGACAATCTGAGCCATCCTATAATCCATTAAAAAATTTGAACTCATAATTTAAAAGCTCCCCAAAAAGGAATTTCCACAGGGAAAACAAATTTCGACCTACACCTCACATTTTATGCAAACATTAATTCAAAATGGATCATGCTGTTAAATGGAAAATGGAAAATTATGAAACTTTTAGATAAAAACATAGGAGAAAAGCTTTGGTACCTAGGACTAGGTGAACAGCTCCTAAATTTGATATCAAAGGCATGATTAACAAGGGAAATATTTTTAACTTTGACTTCATCAAAGTTTAAAACTTTTGTGCTTCAAAAGACCCTGAGAAGACCATGAAAACTCAAGCTGGAAGAAAATATTTGAAAACGACATACCTGACAAAAGCTTGTATGAAGAACAGACATAGAACTCCCAAAACTCAACAGTAAAACAAAACAAAAGCAGCCTAATTACAAAATAGGCAAAAGACACGTACATACATTTTACTGAAAATGACAAAAACAATGAAAAGATGTTCAACATCATTAGCCATCAAGGAAATGCAAATTAAAATCATAATATCACTACATACCTATCAGAATGACAAATAAAAAATGGCGACACCACAAAATGCTGTCAAGGATACAGAGAAACTAGATCACTCATACATTGCTGGTGGGAATGTAAACTGGTACAACCATGTTGCAAAAAATTATGGCTGTTTCTTAACAAAGCTGAACATGCCATTACCATAAAACTCAGTAATTGCACTCCTGGGCATTTATCCCAGAGAATGGAAAAGGTATGCTCACACAAAAACCCTTAATCAAATGTTCATAGAAGCTTTATTCCTACTAGTTTGGGAACTGGAAACAACCCAGATGTCCTTCAATAGGTGAATAGTCAAACAAACCATGGTGCCATGGGATACTACTCGGCAATAAAAAATGAGTAACTACTGATATACACAACAGCTTGAATGGACCTCCAGAGAATATGCTAAGTAAAAAAAAAATTCCAAAAAGGTTCCATACCATATGATTCCATTTATATTACTTTCTTGAACCAACAAAGCTACAGAGATGGAGATTAGTGGTTGCAAGGGGTTACAGAATTCGGGGGAGAGGGAAGTGAGTGTGCCTATAAAGGGGCTACAGGAGGGATTCTTGTAGTGATGGCACTCTTCTATATGTTAACTGTGGTGGTCTTCATATGAATCTACACATATGATCAATTATATAACTAAATACACACACACACACACACACACACACACACACATATACCACATGTAAAACTGGAGAAATCTGAATATGGTAGATGTATCAATATCGATTTCCTGGTTGTGATGTTGCACTATAATTTTGCAAATTATTACCATTAAGGGAAACTGAGTAAGGAGTATACTGGGATCTTTCTGTTATTTCTTACAACTGCATATGAACCTACAATTATACCAAAATAGGATCTGTACACTAAAAGCTATAAACATTGCATAGAGAAATTAATGAAATAAATGGAGATATAAACCTTGCTCATGAGTTGGAAGACTCAGTATTAAGATATCAATTCTTCTTAAATTCATTTACAGATTTCACACCATGTTAACCAAACTTCAAGAAGAGTTTTTTTATAGAAATTGATAGGGTAAGGCTAACATTCATACAGAAATAGAATCTAGAATAGCCAAAAGAACTTTTAAAAGAAGAACAAAGTTGGAAAGTTTACACTACTTAATTTCAAAACTTATTATAAAGCAACAATAATCAATGGATCAGAATAGAGGGTTCAGAAATAGACCCACATATTATGTATATAGAGACAACTGATGATAGGCAAAGATGTAAAGGAAGATTATATGAGAAAAAACAGTTTTTTCAACAATGCAGTCTGGAGCAATTAGATACCTGTATGTAAAAATAAATAAATAAATTTGGATCTATATCTCACACCAAGTAAAAACTTAAATCACAAAACTAAATATAGGCCTTGCAGCCCCAGCCCGCCACATCCTAGTGCTCAGCCACTGCACCAGAGGCAAGCGCTGCGCTCCGGGCACCACAATCCTGAGGACATGGCCTCTCTGACACCTCTGGCCTGGGGGAATCAGTGGCATCCGCTGCAGGAGCAACTGTAGCTGCCTCGGCTCCTCACTCGGGTCCTTCCCATCGCCTCGCTGAGAGACTGTCCCAGCCATGGGGACGCCTCTTTCATCCTCCCTCTGAGGCTTGTGGGACCGAAGGACAGCCGTGACAACTGAGGGACGGACGGCAGGCAGTGGCAAGAGACCTTCAAGATGGCAGAGGAGTAAGACGTGGAGACCACCTTCCTCCCCCCAAATACATCAGAAATACATCTACATGTGGAACAACTCCTACAGAACACCCACTGAATGCTGGCAGAAGACCTCAGACTTCCCAAAAGATAAACATATTTTTTCCTTTTTCTCTTTTTGTGAGTGTGTATGTGTATGCTCCTTTGTGTGATTTTGTCTGTATAGACCCACTGCAGACCTAGGGACACATACAGACTGAAAATGAGGGGATAGAAAAAGATATTCCACACAACTGGAATTCAAAAGAAAGCTGGAGTAGCAATTCTCATATAAGAAAAAATAGACTTAAAAAAAAGACTATTACAAGAGACAAAGAAGGACACTACATAATGATCAAGGGATCAACCCAAGAAGAAAATATAACAATTGTAAATATTTATGCACCCAACATAGGAGCACCTCAATATATAAGGCAAACGCTAACAGCCATAAAAGGGGAAAATGACAGTAACACAGTCATAGTAGGGGACTTTCTATGGGACACTTTCACCAATGGACAGATCATCCAAAATGAAAATAAATAAGGAAACACAAGCTTTAGATGGCACATTAAACAAGATGGATTTAAATGATATTTATAGGACATTCTATCTGAAAAAAAAAAAAGAATACACTTTCTTCTCAAGTGCTCATGGAACATTCTCCAGGATAGATCATATCTTGGGTCACAAATCAAGCCTTGGTAAATTTAAGAAAACTGAAATCGTATCAAGTATCTTTTCCGAACACAACGCTATGAGACTAGATATCAATTAGAGGAAAAAAACTGTAAAAAATACAAACACATGGAGGCTAAACAATACACTACTAGATAACCAAGAAATCACTGAGGAAATCAAAATATACCTCGAAACAAATGACAATGAAAACACGATGACCCAAAACCTATGGGATGCAGCAAAAGCAGTTCTAAGAGGGAAGTTTATAGCAATAAAATCCTACCTTAAGAAACAAGAAACATCTCAAATAAACAACCTAACCTTGCACCTAAAGAAATTAGAGAAAGAAGAGCAAAAAATACCCCCAAAGTTAGCAGAAGGAAATAAATCATAAAGATCAGAGCAGAAATAAATGAAAAAGAAATTAAGAAAATGATAGCAAAGATCAATAAAACTAAAAACTGTTTCTTTGAGAAGATAAACAAAATTGATAAACCATTAGCTAGACTCATCAAGAAAAAAAGGGAGAAGACTCAAATCAATAGAATTAGAAATGAAAAAGGAGAAGTAACAACTGACATGGCAGAAATACAAAGGATCATGAGAGATTACTACAGCGACTCTATGACAGTAAAATGGACACCCTGGAAGAAATGCACAAATTCTTAGAGAAGCACAACCTTCTGAGACTGAACCAGGGAGAAATAGAAAATATAAACAGACCAATCACAAGCACTGAAATTGAAACTGTGATTAAAAATCTTCCAACAAACAAAAGCCCAGGACTAGATGGCTTCAGAGGCGAATTCTATCAAACACTTAGAGAAGCGCTAACACCTATACTTCTCAAACTCTTCCAAAACATAGCAGAGGGAGGAACACTCACGAACTCATTCTACAATGTCACCATCACCCTGATACCAAAACCAGCCAAAGACGTCACAAAAAAAGAAAACTACAACCAACATCACTGCTGAATATAGATGCAAAAATCATCAACAAAATACTAGCAAGCAGAATCCAACAGCACATTAAAAGGATCAGACACCAGGATGAACTGGGGTTTATACCAGGAATGCAAGGATTCTTCAGTATATGCAAACCAATCAATGTGATAAACCATATTAACAAACTGAAGGAGAAAAACCATATGATCATCTCAATAGATGCAGAAAAAGCTTTTCACAAAATTCAACACCCATTAAGAACCCTCCAGAAAGTAGGCATAGAGGGAACTTACCTCAACATAATAAAGGCCATATATGACAAACCCACAGCCAACATCGTTCTCAATGGTGAAAAACTGACACCATTTCCTCTAAGACCAAGAACAAGACAAGGTTGTCCACTCTCACTGCTATTATTCAACATAATTTTGGAAGTTTTAGCCACAGCAATCAGAGAAGAAAAAGAAATAAAAGGAATCCAAATCAGAAAAGAAGAAGTAAAGCTGTCACTGCTTGCAGATGACATGATATGATACATAGAGAATCCTAAAGATACTAGCAGAAAACTACTAGAGTGAATCAATGAATTTGGTAAAGTAGCAGGATACAAAATTATGCACAGAAATCTCTTGCATTCCTATACATTAATGATGAAAAATTTGAAAGAGAAATTAAGGAAACACTCCCATTTACCACTGCAACAAAAAGAATAAAATATCTAGGAATAAACCTACCTAAAGAAACAAAAGACCTGTAGGCAGAAAACTATAACACACTGATGAAAGAAATTAAAGATGATACAAACAGGTGGAGAGATATATCATGTTCTTGGATTCGAAGAATCAACTTTGTGAACATGACTATACTACCCGAAGCATTCTACAGATTCAATGCAATCCCTATCAAACTACCAATGGCATTTTTCAGAGAACTAGAACAAAAAATTTCACCATTTGTAGGGAAACACAAAAGACCCAGAATAGCCAAAGCAATCTTGAGAAAGAAAAACAGAGCTGGAGGAATCAGGCTCCCCAACTTCAGACTATATTACAAAGCTACAGTAATCAAGAAAGTATGGTACTGGCACAAAAAGAGAAATATAGATCAATGGAACAGGATAGAAAGCCCAGAGATAAACCCACGCACATATGGTCACCTTACCTTTGATAAAGGAGGCTAGAGTGTACAATGGAGAAAAGACAGCCTCTTGCATAAGTGAACACGGGACATCTACATGTAAAAGAATGAAATTAAAACACTCCCCAACACCATACACAAAAATAAACTCAAAATGGATTAAAGACCTAAATGTAAGGCCAGACACTATCAAACTCTTAGAGGAAAACATAGGCAGAACACTCTATGACATAAATCACAGCAAGATCCTTTTTGACCCACCTCCTAGAGAAATGGAAATAAAAACAATAATAAACAAATGTCACCTAATGAAACTTCAAAGCTTTTGCACAGCAAAGGAAACCATAAACAAGATGAAAAGACAACTCTCAGAATGGGAGAAAATATTTGCAAATGAAGCAACTGACAAAGGATTAATGTCCAAAATTTACAAACAGCTCATGCAGCTCAATATCAAAAAAAAAAAAAAAACAACCCAATCCAATAATGGGCAGAAAACCTAATTAGACATTTCTCCAAAGAAGATAGACAGATTGCCAGCAAACACATGAAAGGATGCTCAACATCACTAATCATTAGAGACATGCAAATCAAAACTACAATGAGGTATCACCTCATACTGGTCAGAATGGCCATCATCAAAAAATCTACAAACAATAAATGCTGGAGAGGGTGTGGAGAAAAGGGAACACTCTTGCAATGTTGGTGGGGATATAAATTGATACAGCCACTATGGAGAACAGTATGGAGGCTCCTTAACAAACAAAAAATAGAACTACAATATGACCCAGCAATCCCACTACTGGGCATATACCCTGAGAAAACCATAATGCAAAAAGAGTCATGTACCACAGTGTTCACTGCAGCTCTATTTCAATAGCCAGGACATGGAAGCAACCTATGTATCCTTTGACAGATGATTGGATAAAGAAGATGAGACACATATATACAATGGAATATTACTCAGCCATAAAAAGAAACGAAATTGAGTTATTTGTAGTGAGGTGGATGGACCTAGAGTCTGTCATACAGAGTGAAGTAAGTCAGAAAGAGAAAAACAAATACCGTATGCTAACACATATATATGGAGTATAAAAAAATAAAATAAAATGGTTCTGAAGAACCTCGGGGCAGGACAGGAATAAAGATGCAGATGTAGAGAATGGACTTAAGGACACGGGGAGGGGGAAGATTAAGCTGGGATGAAGTGAGAGAGTGGCATGGACATATATACACTACCAGATGTAAAATAGATAGCTAGTGGGAAGCAGCCGCATAGCACAGGGCGATCAGCTTGGTGCTTTGTGACCACCTAGAGGTGTGGGATAGGGAGGGTGGGAGGGAGACACAAGAGGGTGGAGATATGGGGATATATGTACATGTATAGCTGATTCGCTTTGTTTTAAAACAGAAACTAGCACACCATTGTAAAGCTATTATACTCCAATAAAGATGTTAAAAAAAAACTAAATGTAAAACCTAAAAGCATAAAACTTCAAGAGAAAAAAGGATAAAATATTCATTAACTTGGGTTATTCATCAATTTTTAAATATGATAAAAATCTCTTAATTTGGACTTCATCCAAATTAAGAGCTCCTGATCTCTTTTTTTCAGTCTTTGTATCCTTTTTATTTTTCTTTTTGAAATAAGTTGTATACACCTATCACAATACTTATAGTAATATGGATTGTTAAATTTTAGGAAGAGTTCCTGATCTTTTAAAGGCACTGTAAAGAGAGTTAAAAGACAAGCCACAGTCTTGGAGAAAATATATGCCAGTCATATATCTGATAAAGGACTTGAACTGATATTGTATAAAGATCTCTCAAAATGAAATAAAAAGGAATCAAACAACCCAATAAAAAATTAAAAAGTGATTTAAACCATCACATAGCCAAAAAAGACATACACAATGGCAAAAAAGAAAATCACATGAATAGATGCTCACCACAACAAGTCTGTAAGAATGTCTAAAGTTGAAAAGACTGACCATACGAAATGTTGGTGAGTATGTGGAGCACTGGACCTCTCATATACTGCTGCATAGAACGTGAAATGGTACATTTACCTTGGAAAATAGTTCAGAATGTCTTAAAAAGTTAAACATACATCTACCATATGACCTGGCCATTCCACATCTATGTATTTTCCAAAGAGAAAAGAAAATATATGTCCATACAAAGACTTGTACATGAATGTTCACTGCAGCTTTACTTATAATAGCCAAAAACTGGAAGAACCCAAAAAGGAAGTGTATGGGCCAATTGTGGTATATCCATGTGATGTAATACTATTCAGAAATAAAAAGGAATGAACTATTGACACATCTATTAAAGACTTAGCTCCCTATATGCTGATGCTTTCACCTCTCAGAAAATTTCCCCCTTAACCCAATCTGAAATCAATTATTGCTTTACTCTGGGTCTTCCAGCACTTGTATATTACATGTGCAATTTTTTTTAAAAAAATTGCACCTAGTAATATATTGCTTATTAATTCAATATAAAACCACAAATGTGTACTACTTCCCCCACATATACTGATTCACAAAGGAACAAAAGCTAACATCAGAATAAACCTAGAATTACTTCTGACTTGTTACAGCATTTGGCTGGCAGGTATTTATATAGCTTCTCCTAACTTTCCACTAATATATATATATATATATATATATATATATATATATATATATATATATATAGAGAGAGAGAGAGAGAGAGAGAGAGAGAGAGAGAGAGTTTGTTTCCTCTTTAATCCACACTTAATCACTTGGTGATCTCATCCAATTTTATGACTTTGAATAATATCTATATACTGATACTTCCCAATACATACCTCTCACTTAAACTCTAGATTTGTATATGCAACAGCTGTAATTGCATGTGTAATAGTCATCTCACATTTATCAGATCAAAAATCAAACCCCTGACTTTCCCCAAACCTGCTCTTCCCAGTCTTCCCTATCTCAGCTGATGAGAATTTCATCCTTGCTAGTTACACAAGACCAGAAACATTGGAGTCATTCTTTATTCCTACCTTTCTCTCACACTCCCTATCCACCCCAGCAGCAAATCTTGCTGATACTACCTTCAAAATGTATCTATGGTGCAACCACTTCTCACCATCATCCCTCACCTAGAGTATTGCAATAGCCTTCTAACTGGTCTCCCTAGTTGCAGCTAACTCCCTATTCCTTTTCAACACAGTAACAAGAATGATACTTTAAAAACCTGTTTGGTCATAGTAATCACACAATAAATGCAAACTGTTAGTCGTAGTAAGAGAAACAATAATAACTATGTACAAAGATGTTTTACAAGGAAGTATATTACTCTTTGCAATGGCAAAAACTTAGAAATAATCTAAATATGTCAATAATTAAATAAATTGTGACTTTAAAATCATGAAACACAAATTGATAACATAATTGATATAGATCTACATATATTAACATGAGAAGTTTCCCAAGATACGTTTTTGGGAAAATAAAAGCAAACTGCAAAACATTATGCATATAGGATGATCCTATTTATATTTTAGATAACTATATATTTGAGTGAGAACATATATATATATATATATATATATATATATATATATATATATATGTTAATGCACAGAAAAAAGTTTCAGGTATGCACATTAAAATGTTACTACTACTGATCTCTGAGCATGGGAAGAAGATTTAGGAAGATATGGACAAGTAAAGATTGAAAACGTTTTTTCCAATTTTAAGGTATACATTTATATATTTTTATATATATAAATAGATAGCTAGTGGGAAGCAGCTGTATAGCACAGGGAGATCAGCTCAGTGCTTTGTGACCACCTAGAGGGATGGGATAGGGAGTGTGGGAGGGAGGGAGACGCAAGAGGGAAGGGATGGGGGAACAGATGTATATGTATGACTGATTCACTTTGTTATAAAGCAGAAACTAATAAAAAAAAAAGAGAAGTGGAGCCAGAACTTGGAAAAAAAATGGTTAATTGCTCTAAGAGATTTCCAGGATCCACTTGTCTCCTCTACCCTTATCTGAGCCTTCTCTTTCCTTTGTCTCCATTGCCTTTCTCCTGCTCAATTTTGATTCTACTCCCAGCAGTTCCTCCTGAGTGTGGGGCCTGCCTTAGAAGGAAGTCTTGGCAGGTCTGTTTTGAAAGTTCTGCTCCAGCTCCTTCAGACCTTAGCAGGGACTTCTTGAGCTCATTTCTTCTTTTTCAGATAGCCACTGATACCATGCTTATCTTGTGGCTGGAGTGGTGGTACTTGTAATTGTACTTCAGGATTCAAGGAAATATTGTTTAGTTTGGTTGAAAATGTTACCCCTGGGCTTTTGGTTTTACTGTCCAGTTTCTCTCTCTGTTCTTTTATGTAGGTATTAAGAAAGATACTAAAACTATGCAGCCATTACTTCCCACAAATCCCCTCCATCCACACATTTTAATGTGTATTATTTCAATATTATTCAGTTCTAAGTAACTTTTAATTTCCTCTTTATCTTTGATCCATGGGTCTTTTTTCCCCAAACAAATAATATTTGTTAATGATTTCTAATTTTGTGCTCAGATTGTATTCTCTAGGATGCTGATTCTTTTAACTTTTTTAAGACTTGCTTTATGTGATCAAACTTTCAAATGTTTCATGTGTGTTTAAAATAAATACTCGGCAGTTCTTAGGTGTACTATTAATTGTTATTCAAATATTTCATATCCTTACTAATTTTTGTTGGAAAAAAAATTAAACAATAATAATGCAATTATACGGTATTTCTGTTACAGCTATTACAATGACATTCAAGAATGTAAAGGAGGGGCCTTCCCTGGTGGCTCAGTGGTTGAGAATCCACCTGCCAATGCAAGGGACACGGATTCAAGCCCTGGTCCGGGAAGATCCCACATGCTGCGGAGCAACTAAGCCCGTGCGCCACAACTACTGAAGCCTGTGCACCTAGAGCCCGTGCTCTGCAACAAGAGAAGCCACCACAGTGAGAAGCCCATGCAGTGCAACGAAGAGTAGCCCCACTCAATGTAACTAGAGAAAGCCCGCGTGCAGCAACGAAGACCCAAATGCAGCCAAAAATAAAATAAATAATTTTTAAAAAATAAAAACAATTAACATCTTTATAAAAAAACAGAATGTAAAAGAGGGACTTCCCTGGTGGTCCACTGGCTAAGACTCTGTGCTCCCAATGCAGGGGGCCCAGGTTTGATCCCTGATGAAGGAACTATCTCCCATATGCCACAACTAAAAGTTCACATGCCGCAACTAAAGATCCTATATTCTGCAACAAAGATCCCACATTCTGCAACAAAGATCCCACATTCTGCAACAAAGATCCTGTGTGCTGCAATGAAGATCCCACACATGGCAACAAAGATCCCACGTGCCACAAATGAAAAAAGATCCTGCATGCCGCAACAAAGATCCTGTGTGCTGCAACTAAGACCCAGCGCAGCCAAATAAATAACTACATATTTTTTTTAGAAGAAGAACATAAAGGGGCTTCCCTGGTGGCACAGTGGTTGAGAGTCCGCCTGCCGATGCAGGGGACATGGGTTTGTGCCCCGGTCTGGGAAGATCCCACATGCCGTGGAGCAGCTAGGCCCGTGAGCCATGGCACTGAGCCTGCGTGTCCAGAGCCTGTGCTCCGCAACGGGAGAGGCCACAGCAGTGAGAGGCCCATGTACAGCAAAAAAAAAAAAAAAAGAAAAGAACATAAAGGAAAATATGAACATAGTGAGGAGAGAAATGGTTATGATAATCAAATGGAACTTCTTCAGAGGAAAAATAAAATATCTGGAAAAAACAATACCCTGGATGGAATTAACAGCAAATTAGATATCTGATAAGAAAGAATTAAACTTCAAGTAAACTTGAAGACATGACAATAGACACTATACAAAATAAAGCATAAAGATTTTAAAAAGACAAATAAAATGAACCAAATATCAGCAACCTACAGAACAAAATCAAGCAGTTTTAACATACGTGTAATTGTGGTTCCTGAAAGCCAGTGTGCAGAAAAAATATTTGAGAAAATAAGGGCTGCTAAATTATACAAATTTGATGAAAACTATAAATCCACATGTGCAAGAAGCTCAGTGAATTCAAGCAAGACAAACACAAAGAAATCCACACCAAACACATCATAATGAAATTCCTGAAAACCAATGATAACAACAAAAAATAAATGCAGGCAGGTAAAAAACATATTAGGTATAGAGGAACAAAGTTAAGAACACAAACAAACTTCTCATCATAGAACATTCTACCCACCAACTGCACAATATATATGCCTTTCAAATACACTTGGAATATGTATCTAAATAGACCATATTATAGGTCATAAAACAATTCTCAATAAATTTTAAATGATTCAAATCATACAGAGTATTTTCTCTGACCAAAGTGAATTTAAATTAGAAATCAAAAAGAGAACAACTATATAGAACACTAAATATTCAGAAACTAAGTAACAGATTTAATAATCCATGGGCCAAAGAAGAAATCACATCAGATATTAGAAAATATTTAAACTGAATGAATGAAAATAAAAGCATGACATTTCAAAATTTATGGATTTCAAGTAAGGCATTATTTGGTGGCAAATGTATAGCTTTAAATGCTCATGTTAGAAAATAAAAAAAGGTTTAAAAGTCAATGATCTGTTTTAACCTTAAGAAACTAGAAAAAAAGAGCAAATTAAATCCAAATTAAGTAAAATCCTAAATGTATAAATCTATGAAAGAGAAAATCATAAGAAAAGATAAAGGAGAAAATTAAGAAGACAAAAAATTGGTTCTTTGCAAAAAAAATACAAAGGATAAGTGTTTAGCAAGAGTGACCAGAATAAAAAAAAGAAACACAAACTCCCAATAAAAGAGTAAACTAGGAGACATCACTAGAGAACTTACAGGCATTCATAGGCTAAAAATTCAATATTACAAACAACTTTATACCAATAAGTTCAATAACTTAGAAGAAATTGAAAAATTCCTTAAAAAACACAACTTCCAAAAACTGACTCAAGAAGAAATACAAAATCTAAATAATCCTAAATCAATGAAAGTGATAGAATTTGTAGTTAAAAAAAAATGTCTCCATGAGAAAGAAGCTCAGGTCCAAATGGTTTCACTGGTAAATTTCATCAAACACTAAGGAAGAAATAATATTAAACTTACACAAACTCTATCAGAAAAATAGAGGAGGAGGAAACACCGCTGAACTCATTTAATGAGGCCAGCATAATGCTGATTTCAAAACTTGTCAAAGACATTCCAAGAAAGGAAAATTTCCCTCATGAAAATAGATGCAAATATCATTAACAAAACATTGCCATATTGCAGAGGTTGGCAAACTATGGCCCACAGGCCAAATCTGGCCTGCCACCTGTTTTTGTAAATAAAAGTTTTATCAGAACACAGCCATGTCCATTCAATTACGTATGGTCTCTGACTACAAAGGCAGAGTTGCATAGTTGCCACAGAGGCCATATGGCCTATAAAACTGAAAATATTTAACATCTGGTTCTTTACAGAAAAAAGTTTGCTGACCCGTGGCATATTGAATTCAGTAATATATTTTAAAAAGATAATACATCATCACCAATTGATGTGTATATGAGGAATGCAAGATTGGTTTTTACCTTCAAAACTTAAACAATATAATTCACCACAGTAAAGGAGAAAACACATATGTTCATCTCAATAGATACAGAAAATCATTTGACAAAACTCAATAGCCATTAATGATAAAAGTTCTCAGTAAATTAGGAATTAAAGGACACTTCCACATTCAGATAAACAATATCAAAAAAGTCTTAAAACTTAACATCATATTCAATGGTAAATATTGAACATCAATCCTCTAATAACAGTAACAAGATAAGGAGGTATGTTTCTACCACTTCTGTCAAAATTATACTGGACATTCCAGCCACTGCAATAAGGCAAGTAAAAGAAATAAATGGCAGACAACATAATTGTTTATGTACTAAAGAAAACCCTAAGAAATCTAGAAAAAATAAGTAAATAAACTAGGAGGTAAATTTATTAAGATCATAGTATACCATGTCAGTATACAAAAATCTATTATTTTCTTTATTGAAGTATAGTTGAGTTACAATGTTGTGTTAATTACTGCTGTAGAGCAAAGTGATACAGTTATATATATATATATATATATATATATATATATATATATATATATATATATATATATACATTCTTTTTTTATATACTTTTCCATTATGGTTTATCATAGGATAATGAATATAGTTCTCTGTGCTATACAATAGGACCTTGTTATTTATCCATTTGTTATATTTCTATATAGTAGGAGCACACAATTTGAAAATAAAATTGAAAAAAATTCCATTTAAAAACATCAAAATATTAAATGTTTAGGAATAAACTTAACAAAAGATGTGCAATATCTCTACATTGAAAATTACAAAGGTTAAGATAAATGAATAAAGATTTAAATATGTAAAGAGGTATACCATAGTCATGAATTAGAAGATTCCATATCGTTATGATGTCAATGCTCCTCAAATTGATCTATAGATTCAATGCAATCTCAATGAAATCTTCACAAAGTTTTCTGTAGAAATTGACAAATTGATTATAAAATTTATATAGAATTGCAAAGGGCTTAGAATAGCCAAAACAATCTTGAAGAGGAGAAAAGAATAAATTTGAAAGGACTTAAACCACCTGATTTCAAGACTTACTGTAAAACTATGGTCATGAAGATAGTATAGGAGTAACTTAAGAATCAACAAGTAGGTCAATGCAACAGAATAGAGGGTCCACAAATAAACCCACACACATATGTTCAATTGATTTTCAACAAGGAGGTCAAAGTATTCAATGTGGAAAGTACAGCCTATTTAACAAATGGTGCTAGGAAAGCTTGGTATCTATATAAAAGCTGTAAACTCCAAATTTTGCCTCACATCCACACCAAAATGAACTCAAAATGGATCATAGAGCTAAACGTAAAAGTTCAAACTATAACGCATCTTAAAGAAAACACAGGCAGGAGTCTTTGTGGTATTAGGGTAGGCAAAAATTTCTTAGATAGGAAATATAAAATACAGACTACAAATGGAAAAAATAATAAAATAGACTTTGTCAAAAGGTAAATCTTCTGCTCTTAAAAGCACTGTAAAGAAAATGAAAAGGTTAGCCTCACACTGGGAGAAAATATTTTCAATGAATACATCTAGCCAAGGACTTGTATCAAGATTATATAAAAAAACACTTGTGTCTCAAATATAAAAGGCAAACAACCCATTAAGATGGCAAATCTAAATAAATGGAGATACATACTATGTTCATGGATTGGAAAGCTCAACATACTAAAGATATCAATCCTTTAGTATATATATTAATATATAGGCTTAATGCAATTCCATAAAAATTTCAGCAACGTTTTTTGTAGATATATACAAGCTTATTCAAAAATTTATGTGACCTAGAGGGGTGGGAAAGGGAGGGTGGGAGGGAGACACAAGAGGGTGGAGATATGGGTATATATGTACATGTATAGCTGATTCACTTTGTTTTAAAGCAGAAACTAACACATCATTGTAAAGCAATTATACTCCAATAAAGATGTTAAAAAAAATTTATGTTGAAAGGCACAGGCCTTAGAATAGCTAAAACAATGTTGAATAATAAAAGAATCATGAAGGAGGAATCAATCTACTTGATATTAAGGCCTACTGTATAGCTATAGTTATCAAGATATTGTGACATTGGTCAATGAAACAGAACAAAGAACTCAGAAATAGACTCACACAAATATGCCCAACTAATTCTTGACAAAGGTGTAATAGGAAGGATAGTCTTTTCAGTAAATGGTGCTGGAGCAATTGGACATCCATAGGCTAAATAAATAAATATCATTAACCTAAACCTTACACCTTGTACAAGAATTAACTCAAAGTGGATCATAGACTTAAATGTAAAATGTAATACTACACAACTTTCAGAAAAAAGAAATAGGAGGAAATCTTTGGGATCTAGAGCTAGGCAAGGCATTCTTACACTTGACACCAAAAGCATGATCCTTAAAAGGCAAAAATAATAAATTGCACTTCATCAAAATTAAGAACTTTTGCTCAGTGTAAGCCCACATGGAAAGGATGAAAAGACAATCTATGGAGTGGCAGAAAGTATTACAAGAAAACCCTATAGCCTACAAGGGACTAGAATCTAGAATATATAAAGAACTCTAAAAACTCAGCAGTTAAAAATACTAAACAGACATTCCAACCAAAAAATGGATAAAAGACCTGAGGAGACATTTCACCAAAGAAGATATATAGATGACAAATAAGCACATGAAAAGATGTTCAACATCATCAGCTTTCAGGGAAATAGTCTGGGGTAAAAGGAACTTGGCAACAGCTACAGACATAGCCAAAATCACACCACAAACATGGTAATAGTATGGACAGTGCTGGTGACATGAGTATTGCACATCACAGTGAGAATGTGGCCATCTGGCTCACCCAGGATCCCACTGAAGTCCCCAATGCCCTTGCAAGGAGTACTGGGGGAATGAGTGGCTGGCCTTTGATGCTTTTAGCTTCTATTAGAGGAGTCAGGCTCATAGAAAGGAAATGTCAATGAAGGGCTCCTAAAAAATAAAGATGCTGCATTTAATGTCTAAAGTTCAAATCATGAAAGATGATATTCCCACTTTATTCCTGATGGTCAGATCACAACTAGAATACTGAATTTATTTCTGAGTTTTATTACACAAAGAAGGCATTACAGAACAAGAGAACATACAGAGGAGAGTGATGTTGACATGTGAAGAAAATTGCGTTAAAAACTGGAGGAAAGATGATACTGGAAGGACTATGAGAGCTGTTTTAAGAAGTCTTAAGAGCTACCATGAAAGGGAAATACTCTGTTTTGTCTGGCTACAGACAATACAAGCTAGGACCAAGTGTTAGAGAAATGGATTTCAGCTTTAAATAAGGAAATATCGCTAACAATTCAAACTGCTCTACAGTGGAAAGCCCTTCTTTGAAAACTGGTAAAGATCCAGGCAGAGGACAGAAGTACTGTTACAGAGACTCCTTTTTTGGGTTGGTTGTTGAGTCATATCATCTCAAACTCTATTCTGGAGGCTCCTTCAAAACAGAATTCATGTCTGATCCTTCATAGCATTCCCATGTTGCCTACCCCCTAGCCTCTGCTCGGGAAATACACTCTAAGAAAGAGGCATCTTAGGATCAGAAAGTCACGGATTCTGACTGTGGATGCCATGTGGGGTTCCTGAGAAAACCCTAGCCAGGGGAATGGGTTCTTCCATGCCTAGACTGATGATGTTTTAGGGCAGACACAAGCAGATAGAGAAGCTGATGGACATCAGACAGAGAAAGACAAATACTGTATGGTCTCACATATATGTGGAATCTAAAAAAGATGAACTCATACAAGCAGAGAGTAGAATAGTGGTTGCCAGGGCAGGGTGTGGAGGAAATGGGGAGATGTTGGTCAAGGGGTACAAACTTCCAGTTATAAGATGACTAAGTGCTGTGGATCTAATGTGCAGCATGGTGAACATAGCTAATAACAATGTATTGTATACTTGAAAGTTGCTGAGAGAGTAGATCTTAAATGCTCTCACCACAAAAAAGAGGCAAAAAAAAGTGGCATGTGAGGTGATGGAGGTGCTAACTAACCTTCTTGTGGTAAACATTTCATAATATATGTCTATCAAATCATCACATTGTACCCCTTAAACTTACACGAGGTGATATGTCAATTATATCTCAATAGAGCTAGAAAAAAAACCAAGGAAAATCCTGTTGTTTTTTGCGTCATTTAAGAAAGAATTATTATATTTAAATATTTAGTTTTCTAATCCATGACCAGAGTATATCAATTTGAATCTTCTTTATTTGAGCGTTCTTGAATGTACTTTAATAAAGTTCTATAATATGCTTTTTTAAAATAAATTTATTTGTTTATTTATTTAGTTTTGACTGCTTTGTGTCTTTGGTGCTGTGCGCAGGCTTTCTCTGGTTGTGACGAGCAGGCTACTCTTCATTGTGATGTGCAGGCTTCTCATTGCGGTGGCTTCTCTTGTTGCAGAGCATGGGCTCCAGGTGCGTGGGCTTCAGTAGTTGTGCCTCATGGGCTCTAGAGCACAGGCTCAGTAGTTGTGGCACATGGGCTTAGTTGCTCCGTGGCATATGGGATCTTCCTGGACCAGGGCTCGAACCCTTGTCCCCTGCATTGGCAGGCGGATTCTTAACCACTGTGTCACCAGGGAAGTCCCTATAACATGCTTTTTAAAAAAGAAGTTGATGGGCCTTTCTCCACCACAACGGTCCAGGGTCTGAGCTTGGCAACTTTAGCCTGTCTAGAGGACCAATAGGGCCAGGGCCACCAAGATTCTACTGACTTAGACTGGGTAGCATCTTGGAAAAGAACACCTCCACTGGATGGAGAGCTAGAGTGCTTAAATTTGGTCCAAGTATAGTAGGTCAGCTTGGAAAAGGGGGGAAGGGTATTCTTCTAAGAATATCACTGGGCTTGTCGTTCAGATTGTCCCCAGGCTTAGCCCCTGCAGACTTAGAGTCCTAGAGTGACAAGACCAGCATAATAGGGGAAGGAGGAGGAAGAAGAAGAGGAGGAGGAGGAGAAAAAGAGGGGGGATAAGGAGAGAGAGAGATTCTAAAGTCTCTGAAATACAGAGCAGCAATGTGTGTACAGAACCAGGTCAATCCCCATCTGGAGTGGAGACCATCATTCCTTGGAAAAAATGCTATGAGGTTGTTGGGAGGAATCATTCACAAGCGCACATCAAACACTCCTTGACGATTCTTGGAACGTTGTAGAAGAAATTTGATGGGGACTGGAAGTCCTTATAAAATGGGTAGAACCAAGCCAGATAAATATTCTATCATTTTCATCATTACAAATAAATTTTTACTCCCAGCCATCATAGTGAGAGAGACATGGGATGCTTCAGCAAAAACTCTACATTTATATGACAAAAAGGTTACAAGGCTGTCCATCCCCAGGAAACAAATCATACAAAGTACACAGTCAAAGGCCTCAGGGGAGAAAGGAAGAAAGCAGAAAGTTGCCATCGATTTTAGCTTCTTAGCAGCACATTGCTAAGTGATCTTTCTCCCCAGTTCCTCTAAAGATAGAGAACCAGAAGCGTAAGGTTTATGGAGTGGCCAGAGAGAGTGCGGTGTATCCATGGTATCAGGCCACAGGAGGCAAAGCTCACTAAATGGTGGTCCAACTTAGTTAATGATGTTGCTAGGAAACCCACATCTGCCAAGGTTCTACCCACTCTGCTTTCTGTGCATCATTTACTCACCACTAATGACACAGAAGCATCACCCACAAAGCTGGAAGGATGCCCACCACAAAGCAGGTCAGGCAAATCTCTGCAACCAGGCAGGAGACAGCCTATTTCAGCTGCCTACACACTGACCATACAGCCACCAGCTGCCTCTCAAGGGAGCTCACCCCTCGCCCTGTGACACCTCCCCCCCCACCCCGCAGGCTGCAAACTGGAACTGCTCCCTGACCTACTGTGCTCCAGCTTAGCCAGCCTACACCACAAACAGAGTAGGGGTCATCCAAACAGTTACAGTGAGAGCCTGGTGGCAAGCGAGGTGACGGATAGCTATGGATGAAATCTCACCAGAGAACTGGAGGTCGTGCAACAGTGGGATTGGGACTGCTGGGGGCAACTGGCAGCAGGAAATGCAGCTGGAGAGTAAGCTGTGGTCCCTGGAGTACTTAATGAGCACACAATTTCTGCAAGATGCTACCCTGGTCAGTGGGGATCAGAGTTAAATAGTTAAAATAGTTAAATAGTTAAATAAATAGCTAAATAAACCAAGAGAGACCTATAAATCGCTAACCAGAAACCAATGTGTGCAGTGCTGAAGGGGAGGCATGAACCAGACACTGTGAGGACACCAGGGAGGAAAATCCGCCAGTAGCCCAGGAGTGGCGGCCCCCTTTTCTGCCCGTTGGGGCAAGGGACTATGGGAGTCAGCAGACCATACAGGTACAGGGTCAGGGCCGACCAGAAGGAATGGTGAACTGCCTGCTTGTAGCAAAGAGCAAGGAAAGGGGAGGGAATCACTAGCACTAGGTCTAGAGGGATAAGGAGAATCTCATCAAACCCCAGAATGAGGTGGACCCAGGAAATGTGCAGCAGTGGTTTCTAGGCTAGTGCTGTTCAATCAAATAGAATAAGAGCTCCAAATGCAAGCCACAGAAATGTTTTGAAATTTTCCAGTAGTCACATTGAAAAAAAAAAAAAAGTAAAAAGAACAGATGAGGTTAATAGATATATTTTATTTAATAGAGTATATCTGAAAATTATCATTTCAACAAGTAATCAATATAAACAAATTATTAATATTTGGTATGAGATATTCTTTTCTTTTCCACACTAAACCTCTCAGGACTAGCCACATTTCACAGCAGAGGGAATAATCTGGAGGCTGTTGGAAAGGTTTTTTTGGGGGGATGGACATTTTTAGCTAATGCTTTCTATTAAGGAAGCACTCCTACTTTTTCTTTCCTTTTCTTTCTTTATTATAATAACAATGAGGCAGTGCCCTGGTTGTTAGATATCTCAAAACCAACCCTAGGATTTCATATGTTCATTAGGTTTTTTTTAATTTAATTTAATTTTTTTAACATCTTTATTGGAGTATAATTGCTTTACAATGGTGTGTTAGTTTCTGCTTTACAACAAAGTGAATCAGCTATACATATATATATATATATCCTCATATCTCTTCCCTCTTGCACCTCCCTCCCACCCTCCCTATCCCACCCCTCTAGGTGGTCACAAAGCACCGAGCTGATCTCCCTGTGCTATGCGGCTGCTTCCCACTAGCTATCTATTTTACGTTTGGTAGTGTATATATGTCCATACGACTCTCTCACTTCATGCCAGCTTACCCTTTCCCCTCCCCATGTTCTCAAGTCGATTCTCTACATCTGCATCTTTATTCTTGTCCTGCCCCTATGTTCATCAGAATCTTTTTTTTTAGATTCCATATATATGTGTTAGCAAACAGTTTTTGTTTTTCTCTTTCTGACTTACTTCACACAGTATGACAGACTCTATGTCTATCCACCTCATTACAAATAGCTCAATTTCATTTCTTTTTAAGGCTGAGTAATATTCCATTGTATATATGTGCCATATCTTCTTTATCCATTAATCCGATGATGGACACTTAGGTTGCTTCCACGTCCTGGCTATTGTAAATAGAGCTGCAATGAACATTGTGGTACATGTCTCTTTTTGAATTATGGTTTTCTCAGGGTATATGTCCAGTAGTGGGATTGCTGGGTCATATGGCAGTTCTATTTTTAGTTTTTTAAGGAACCTCCATACTGTTCTCCATAGTGGCTGTATCAACTTACATTCCCACCAACAGGAAGCACTCCTACTTTTTAATGAAGTAACCAAGATGAATGAGTCAAGAGTCCAACTGCTACTTGTGATTTGTATCACTAAAAGGGTTTGAGGCCTGGATAATATATTATTTTGATAAAGATGATAATGACAGTGATCAATAAGAACATTCATGATAAATAATAACATCCAGCAGTTGAGTATTTGCTGTGTGCCAAGCTCTATGCTAAGCATTATGAAGTTATCTCTTTGATCCTCACAAGCACATGAGCTAGGTATTCTTTTATCTCCATTTGATGGATAAGAACACTGAGGCATAGAAAGATTAAGTAACTTTCCCAGAAGTACGTTGGTGAAGTTAGGATTTGACTCCAAGCATTCTGATTCCAGATCCTTTCTGAGAACTAGTGGTAGGGAGTGCTGGCACCAGTGAAGGAAATAGCAATTCCTCTCTTCCAAAGTGAGTTCTCACCTGGGTAGGCAGGCACACATTGTAGAGATATTCCTATCTCTCTGTTGACTTGCCCAAACTACAGGCACACAATGGACATGGTAGACCCTCAAACATTCCCTCCCTTTGGTTCCAATTCAGACATTCCCCAGCTCCTGGGAGGAGGTTAGTAGAATAGACACACTACTTCATGTGCTTGGCTATATTTTGTGGTTGATCCCCATATTTTTCTAAGGTTTCATAAATTTCAGGGAAGCTATGGTTGAAATCAATACACAAGAAGTTTTTGAGGAGAAGTAAGTTAGTGTTTTAATTGGACTTGGTAACAGTGGAAAAACTATTGTTATTTTCTGGCTGAGTAATCACCAATATGAAATGAGTTGAAACCTCCATGTAATAGAGCAGAGAAAGAAGAGTAGGATGTTCCCTTATAATGACTGCTGCTGGCAAAGGCACACGGAGCAGTAATGGAAGGCGACCCTGGCAGTGGCTGGTTGAATAGATGCCAGATCAAGCATTGATATTGCAGGGATACATTCTGAGTTGAAGGAAAAGTATCTTCCTCCTTCAAACAACTCAAACAGCCAACCTAGAGTGGGAAAGGGAGAGCAATAGAAACATTAAAAATGAGGGGCGGGCTTCCCTGGTGGCGCAGTGGTTGAGAGTCCGCCTGCCGATGCAGGGGACACGGGTTCAAGCCCTGGTCTGGGAAGATCCCACATGCCGCGGAGCAACTGGGCCCATGAGCCACAACTACTGAGCCTGCACGTCTGGAGCCTGTGGTCCGCAACAAGAGAGGCCACGATAGTGAGAGGCCCTCACACCGCGATGAAGAGTGGCCCCCGCTCGCCACAACGGGAGAAAGCCCTCGCACAGAAACGAAGACCCAACACAGCCAAAATTAATTAATTAATTAATTAATTAATTTTAAAAAATGAGGGGTGCTCAAGACCACACCTTGGGCCCTGCAGCTGACCACCTAAGAGCTACCAAAAGAAAGGAGAAAGTTCCAAAGCATTCTCTCTCCTCATCTTCCCAGAGAAGTTAAAAGGACCACCACTACTGGGCTACAGACATCACCCTAGGGTATGCTGACTATCTTGATGTTCTAGAAGAAATGCTAGGTTATGAGTCTGACCTCAGACTCACAGCAGCAGAGGATTCCTGCTCTGCCATTTACTGGCTGTGTGACTCTGGGAAAGTACTTAACCCCTCTGATCCTCATTTGGAAAATAGAGATAATAGAGGTACCTACTACCTAGGGGAGATATGAGGATCAAGTGAGATGAAATATATGAAGGTGTTTTATACACAAAAAAGCAATACATAATATGGGAATTATCCTATATGATCCTTAAATTTTGCATTTTGTATGATGGCTGCTTGCTTTATAGTATTTGCAGGAGCATATATTCTTATAGCAAAAGATCATCATAACTTCTGAGTCAAAGCCTGATAAAGAACTTGGAACTGGGACCTTCTGGCTCAATCACAGGCACTTTAGCAATTTTACGAATTTATGAAATTGTCTAAGACATACTGATTTATAAGAAATCTCACAAATGGATCTCAACAGATCACTTGCTTCCCCACAGAACCTTCAGGCTGATCCAGGATTATAATTTGCATTTTACTGAGAGGCATTAACCCCATTTAGCAGAGGTGCTAAGAGGGTAAAAAACTTAAAATGTCTTACTGTTAATAGTCATATTGGTAGTGTCATTTTTAATTACCTTAAGTAAATTTTAGGATAAAGCAAATAAATATGCTAGCACTAGGAATCAAGATTGTCAGCATAAGAAAAAAGGGACACAAATATAAAATCAAAGAACTTATGTAAAAATCCTGAAATCTTACATTTAAATTGGAAATATCAAAATGAACTTATGATTTATTATTTTCTTTCTATAAAGTACACATTTCCTAGCTTTGTCCACTGAAAAGTCTAGAAGCAGTGACCACCCAGTAGCAATGAGTAGTGCCAAGATTATGATTTCTAAGTGACATTTCCCAGCAAAAGGAACCAGAACTTTCTGGAGAAATGACTGATTCTAGGTTTGGGGGATGAAATGTACAAAATGGTCCTGGGATATCTTGCTGTGCCAGAAAGCAAGTTTGCTTTCAAAGGTCACTGCAGTTGTAGCAAAAAGACATGAGAGCCAACTGTGGCTCCCCCAGGCCAAAAATGGTGTAATTAAAGCATCAAGAAGATTTACTATAATCTATTGAAGCAAGAATATATTTTAAAATCCACACAGTTTTGTTGTGATTTATTTTTTACTGTAGGTGCCTACTTTTAATCACACGGCAATGAAAACCACACATGTATATCCAGAACATTCAAAGGACAGAAGTTCTAGTCAAGTCAATAGCTATTTGTGGGTGCATGGAGCTTACAAGGTAGCAAATACTGAATGCTAGGAGCCAAGACAGTGATGACTAAGAATTGACCTTGCCCTTCAGGGTCTCACAGTCTAGAGAAAGTGACTTTATAAGCTATATCAACAACTAAATTAAAAGAAGACTTGTGAATATAACAATGCATACAGATACAGGTGTAGCCCACAAAAGGAAGGGACTGATTTTAGTGAAATATCCACAAGTTTTTTGATTTTTTTTTACTTTTTTTTAAATTTAATTTTATTAATTTATTTTTAACAGGAGGTTCTTATTAGTCATCCATTTAATACACATCAGTGTACACATGTCAATCCCAATCTCCCAATTCATCACACCATCACCAACACCCCCCGCCACTTCCCCCCTTGGTGTCCATACGTTTGTTCTCTACATCTGTGTCTCTACTTCTGCCCTGCAAACCAGTTCATCTGTACCATTATTTTAGGTTCCACACATATGTGTTAATATATGATATTTATTTTTCTCTTTCTGACTTACTTCACTCTGTATGACAGTCTCTAGATCCATCCACGTCTCTACAAATGACCCAATTTCACTCCTTTTTATGGCTGAGTGATATTCCATTGTATATATGTACCACTCTTCTTTATCCATTTGTCTCTCGATGGGCATTTAGGTTGCTTCCATGACCTGGCTATTGTAAACAGTGGTGCAATGAACATTGGGGTGCATGTGTCTTTTTGAATTATGGTTTTCTCTGAGTATATGCCCAGTAGTGGGATTGTTGGGTCATATGGTAATTCTATTTTTAGTTTTTTAAGGAGCCTCCATACTGTTCTCCATAGTGGCTGAATCAATTTACATTCCCACCAACAGTGCAAGAGGGTTTCCTTTTCTCCACACACTCTCCAGCATTTGTTGTTTGTAGATTTTCTGATGATTCCCATTCTGACTGGTGTGAAGTGATACCTCATTGTAGTTTTGATTTGCATTTCTCTAATGATTACTGATGTTGAGCAGCTTTTCACGTGCTTCTTGGCCATCTGTATGTCTTCTTTGGAGAAATGTTTATTTAGGTCTTCTGCTCATTTTTGGATTGGGTTGTTTGTTTTTTTAAGTATTGAGCTGCATGAGCTGTTTATATATTTTGGAGATTAATCCTTTGTCCGTTGATCCATTTGCAAATATTTTCTCCCATTCTGAGGGTTGTCTTTTCATCCTGTTTGTAGTTTCCTTTGCTTTGAAAAAGCTTTTAAGTTTCATTAGGTCCCATTTGTTTGTTTTTGTTTTTATTTCCATTACTCTAAGAGGTGGATCAAGAAAGATCTTGCTGTGATTTATGTCAAAGAGTGTTCTTCCTATGTTTTCCTCTAAGAGTTTTATAGTGTCCGGTCTTACATTACGTCTCTAATCCATTTTGAGTTTATTTTTGTGTATGGTGTTGGGGAGTGTTCTAATTTCATTCTTTTACATGTAGCTGTCTGGTTTTCCCAGCACAACTTATTGAAGAGACTGTCTTTTCTCCATCACAAGTTTTTTTAATAACACTAAAACAAATTATCATTGTCATGATTGGAAGTTGCTAAGACACTAACTCATCACAATAAAAATTCACAAATAAAGGATAAAAATTAAGCATTTATTCTGTTTCTCTTGTATAAACTGTATCTCAAGGTAGCCGAATAGTTTATGAGGGAAAGTTCTTTACAGAAGAATGAAAAAAATCCAAAAATCATCATTTTGCAATCTCAATAAAATAATTGATCTAGGACACAATCACTTATTGATAATGAAACCATTAGGAGAAAAATTGATGAGGAAAACTTCATAATGGCAGGATCAGGCTGACATTACCTGAACTCACTGAGGAAAGCTTGCATCACTTTTTAGCAATAACAACCAGACATTATATGCCTCCTGATGTAACACAATAGGAAATACACATCACCAACTATGAAGAAGTCTCCAAAAAACATGCTTGCACACTTGCACACACACCTTAATTTAATCAACCATCTACATCTACCTATGAGCATAAAAGAAATACCGGGAAAAGACGAACAAGTTAAACTGCACCAAAAAGAAGCAACTGGTCAACTCCAGAACGTGGAACCTTCCATAGTTAAGATGAACCTGTCTTTTAAAATAATAAATGACAGGGGTAGGGGAAGAAAGAGGTAGGGGCTATTATATATTTGGAGAAACGTAATGACATAATTTCTAGACGCAATGAGTGGATCTTGTTTGGATTCTGATTTAAACAAATCAACTGTCAAAGGAAAACTTCAGACAGTCAGAAACATTTTAGTATGGACTGGATATTAGACAACATTATGGAATTACTGGGAATTTTGTTAGATATCATAATGACACTTTGGTTATATTTTTTAAAAGTTTCTCTCTTGAGATACCTATTGATATATTTACAGGTGCAATGACATAATGGTGAGGGGGGATAGTAGATAAAACAAAAATGGCAACATGTTATTAATTATTGAAACTGAGTGATGAGTACTTAGTGATTCATTATTCTTTTTATTTCTATGTATGTTTGGAAAATTCCATAATAAAAAGTTTAAAGGTAAAAATAAAAAAAAGCATAAGTTCTTGAGCCAGTCTGCTTGACTCTGCCACTCACTAGCCAAGTGAGTGTGGACATGTCACTTAACCTGTGTCTTCTTTTCCTTATATGCCAAATGAGGATAGTAACAGTGCTATGACATAGGGTTGCTGTGAGTGTATGAGTGTATGAATGTAGAATGTTTGGGACAGTGTGATACACAGTAAGTGCTTAGTACATGATAGCTACCATAGTCGTCATCACCACTACCAATGAAACATGAAGTTATCTGCCCAAAGCTCTCTACAAAATCAGGGGTCTGCAAACTTTTTCTGGCCCTGTAAAGGACCAATAGTAAATATTTTAGACTCTTTGGACCATACAGTCTCTGTTCCAACTACTCAACTCTGCCCTTGCAGCATGAAAGCAGCCATAGACAATACATCAATGAATGAGCATGGCTGTGTTCCAATAAAGCTTTATTTACAAAATCAGGCAACAGGCCAGATTTGGCATGTGAGCTGTAGTTTGATGACCCTTAAAGTCTATTATGGGAAAGAAAGCAGAAATTAAGTCTTCTGCCTCTAAAGATGCATTATCCAATTCTCTTTCAACTAAACCAAAGCCATGGCATGAAGGAGATATGAAAAAAAAATCATGGTTTTGACAAATGTCGTTATGTCTTGCAAGTTACAGAGCTAACTTTTGAGTGAGTACGTATTTGCTTAAAGGCTAAAAACCTGTATATCTTTTTAAAAATAAGAATATGGAAAATAACTCCTTAAAACAGCTTCCTCCACCACACTAGAAAGAGCTCATTTCTGTCCTGATACTCTCCATCATTGCAATGTTACAAAAACCCTTGTTAATTTGTGAAATTATACTATATTCATAGTTGCTCTCCAACTCAACTATCATAAAAGAAAGAAATTAGCCCCTCCCTGGAGATGTCTTCCTTGCTGTTGACAGAGAGCTCTTAGGTCTGAAGCTGTGTCTCCGAGTTCAATGTTACGGAGGAGGGCACACCTAAGGCGTGGCATTTCTCCACTTCATTATCAGTGTTCCCAGCTCCCAAAACATACCATGGCGAACTTTACAGTCACCTCTTACTTTTTAAACTCACGGTATGGGGGTGCTCCCATTTTTCAGAATGTTATGAAAGCAAGACAATCTGATGGACTAGTCTTCAAATTTGACTTCTGAAATGTTAAAAGTTAAGAAACATAATTAAACTGCAAATGCATTAACATTTATATAAAATATAAACCAAATGCTTATCCTGATTCACCAAACAAATTACACTTTGAACATTATAAAAAACCAGCTACTTATCACCGGCACCATTTGAAATTATTGCTAGTACTACAACTCCAAATGCCTAAGATGCCTTAAATACAAACCCTGAACATTTACATACTGATTTCATGAGCAAAGCAAAAGGTATTTGCCGGTAACAGTACAGGACTCAGCAATTTTATTGTCTGAGTAATCCTGGTTCGTTCTGATATGAAAATTCAATTATTTTAGAACGGGCCCTCTCATTAAATTTTGACAAGCAGCACGAGCTCGGTACCAGTTATAGCTCGAAGAGACCGGGGGTGCCTGATAGCACCACACTGAATTTTAAAATGTAGTATTTTTGCAGGACAAGATTATCTGACAATTTTGTATTAAAAGAAGAAAAAATTAATCAAATACATTGTAATATTCAACATTGGTATATTTGGTCTTCTTTTTACAGATATTTTACTAAAATTTCCTGCAAAAAATGTTTATTGCATGCTTTCCCCCTGATTTCACAATTGAGCAATGTACTAGAAAAATATGTATATGTCGGTAGTGAACAGGAAGTATTTGACTACACATTTTTACCTACTGCTTCCTTTATCAATTGAAATGTATTTGTGGTGCTTATAAAGGTGATTTCCAGAAACAGAAATGACTTTATTTGCATACAGCCTGTTTTTTTTATTAGGATGCTTATTGTCCAAGAAAAAGAATCATTTAAAACAACTTTTGAGCAAGGTTATTGTCTTTTAAAGCAGAGCCTACAGCTGATCACAACATGGAAAAAAATAAACAATTTCATTTATTCTCCATGGGGTTCAAAGAGGAATAACAAAGTCTCTATCTCTGGGTTTGTTTGGTTTATTTTTGTCTTGTTTTTTTTTCCTGTAACACAGGGGTTTCTAGGTGCTGTGAGCTCTCTGCTGAAAGTTGTTTTTCCATGTCCCAGTATGTCTGTCCACACATGACCTGTCATGAAGAGAGGCACTCAAATAGTTCCTATGATGTGTTGCTTGAGTGCCCAAACATCCAATACTTTGTCATATTCAACATTGGTATATTTGGTCTTCTTTTTACACATATTTTACTAAAATTCCCTCCAAAATCTGAATCAGAGAGAAGAACAATAGGTAGTAAGGTGAACTGAAGAGCAAAAGAGTACAGAAAAGACATCTGGCTCCCTGCAGGGTTGACCCCGAAATCAAGCAAGGGGACCCAAGAGCAAGTCTGACTGACGATGGTGATTCTCTGGGCAGGTCCCACCTCCCTTCAGCCCACTCTTAATTCTCCTCTTACCTCCTTGTCTTTCTTTCAGTACCTTTCACCTCTCTGAGCCTTAACACTCCAACTTTGTGTGGTCAGTTGCTTGTTTATTTCTTTTTCCCCACTATACATACCACACACACACACACACACACACACACACACACACACACACCAAATGGTTTTTAACATATTTTATTGAATTAATTTTGATTTGGGGAAGTTTTTCAGAACACTGGGTTATGCACAGACTTCCAATTAAGTTTCTGGGCCTTGATGTTCTACCTTTAAAGTGTGAGCTTGGTAACTCATATACAGTTCTTTAGAAGAATAAAATCATTGATAAAATAGTATCATACATCTTTTTGGAAAGAAGGGGAAGAAGGGATGAAGAAGGAGAAACCCGGCAAAGAGTTTAAATACAAATTGTTTCATGTTTTTGTTGCAGAAGGGAAATATTAACTTAAAGATCTGTTTGGCTTTCACCCCTTTGACCTATAATCCTTATCAACAGTAACAGTTGAATTCGAAAGTGAAATTCTCTATCCTGGAATACTCCAGAAAAATGTTATTCAGCTTTAAAGAACTATCACAAGATGGCAACCTAAGAAGTGAGCCTAGGGGAAGAGAGTTCAACCACAGAACCTGGGAGATTTGAGAAGTTAGGGGTCTGTTGGCCACCTCAGGGCAACTGGGGCCAGAACCCAGGCATTAAGCTTAGACACCAGGTGGAATCAACTTTACTTCCTCTAGCACTAGGAATGGAAAGGGCCTAGAAGCCCTGTAAGAGTGAAGATAGAATTAGACTTACGTGTTAAGCTAAGCAATGATGGGCTGTCCAACTAGACTATGGACAGTAATTTCTCACACTAGCAAGTCAAAACTTACATTCTTTAAAAAAGAATAGGTTAGTTCATTATTTTGTTTGCATAAATATACAGACTAAATTCAAGGGGCTCAAGGGTGGTCAATATAACAGGGAAAGTATCATACACATAAAACAGAAAACAGATTCACATGTGATTTCATGACTGATCACACCATGAAGCAAGATGAAGAACTGAGCTCAAGATTTCAAGCTCACCTGTCTTAGCTACTTATAGGCAGAAATAAGTTTGAGTTTTCCAGGTTCAGCTGCAAGGCCCTTAACTCCATCCCAAATACAGGGGCCTACATCTTTTTAAAATACTCAACAGTAAGACTTCACTGCTTATTACCACACCAATCTGGAATTGTGATTATTCAAACAGAGATTTGATTGATTGATTTTGGCCCAGCAAAACATTTCTTCAGAGGAAGTTACGATTTAATTGTCTGAATAGCTTTGCAGATGGCAGAAGAGATGTCTCAAATACAAAAAAGAATCTGGTTTGCTGTACTTTAACCATTGTAGAATCACAGACTTGCAGGTTGGAAGATAATTCAGGATCATCAAGTCCAACCTACTGCCCATTGACAACATGTAAATCTTGTCTACTACATCTCTGCCCAGTAGGCACACACCCTACGTACAAACATCCCTAGTGACAACTCCAGAGGCAGTCTTTGGGCAAGTGCAGCTTGTAGAAATGTCTGCCTTAAGTGGCAATCTGCCTCCCTGAAACTTGTAATCCATTCAAGGCCATTCAAGGCCCAATACAAATTCCTCAATGAACTCTTCCCTAATTCCCCAGAAAGGACTCCCTCAACATGCTGTTTGCTCCTCTATAATGCACTCATCTCTATATAATGCACTTATTATACCCTATGCTTGAGCTATTTACAAGTCTCTTCCACCAGACTGACCCCCTTGAGGCTGGAGGCTATCTATATCTCTTTCATCTCTCTAGGATCAGTATTTAGCATAGGGCCTAAAACACACTAGTACTAAATGAGTTACTTTTATTCTCGTTAGTAAATAAAATACTAACACTAAGGAAAGAATTAAGACTCTAGAAAGACCCCCCTACAATCATCACTCTGCTTTGTTTTCTTCATACCAGTTATCATACTCTGAATTTAGTCTTGTTTATAGGCTTCACTGTCTTTTTTTTTAACTGAAGTACAGTCGATTTACAATGTTTCAGGTGTACAGCAAAGTGATTCAGTTATACATATACATATATATATATTCGTTTTCATATTCTTATCCATTATGGTTTATTACAGGATATTGAATTTAGTTTCCTGTGCTATACAGTAGGACCTTGTTGTTTGCTTCACTGTTTCTTAAGGTCTGAAACTGCTCACTAGAAAGTAAGCTCCATGAGGGCAGAGACTATGTCTGTTTTGTTCAACATTACATCTCCAGTAGTGAGCATTATATTCTTTCCTTAGCACTATATCAGTGCCTCACACATAGTAGGTGCTGAATAAATATTTCTGAATGAATGAATGAAGGAAGACACAGTTCGGACTTCTCTCCTTAGTTCCAGTCTGGGCATATTCAAAACAGTATCTCCACGTGGATATCTAAACACCTTAAACTTAAGAAGATAGAAATAAAACTTGATGCCCTATCTAACATGTTCTTTCCTACGTCGCCCTTTCTTATTAAATAATATCACCATCCACCCAGTCGCTCAAGCTAAAAACTTAAGAACGTACTCAGTTCTTCTCTTTCCCTCAAATCCCACATCCAACCCACCAGTAAACCCTGATAGGCTCTACCCTCAAAAATATATACAAAACCTGACTCCTTCTCTCCACCTCCACTACTACCACCCTTGCCTGAGCTACTATTTATCGCTTAGACTACTTAAATAACTTCCTAACCTGTCTCCCTATTCCCGCTCTTGTTCCTCTATAATCCATTTTCCTCATGGCAGGCACATTGGTCACTGCAAAATGGAAATGTGATCATGTCACTCCTCTGCTTAAGGCACCTCCCCATGGTTTTCCATCACAGCATAGAATTCAGGCTCCTTACCATGAAGTACAAGCGCCTTTGTGATCTGGACCACATTGAGAACCACTACTCCTTACTGCCTCAAATATCAGCTTCTTCCAAAAATAGTTTAAGCAAATTGAAAATTGCTTTCCCCCCCACCACCATTCCCTACCCTTTCTTGGCTTTATTTTTCCCTGTAGTGCGTACTACCATATGACGTACTATGTGCTTCCTCATTTTATTTATTGTCTCTCTGCCACCCCACTGCCCCACTAGAATATAAGCCCTATGAGATCAGAGATTCTTATCTGTTGGGTTCACTGTTGTATTAGAACAGTGTTTGGCACAGACTAGTGCTTAGTAAACATCTGTTGGATGGATGGAAGGATGGATGGATGGATGACATGGATTACACATCTTCAGGTATTTCAAAGCTATTTGGGAGGTAATACCAACTGACTGCTTAACATCCAAAAGGGTAACCATATCCTCTGACAAAAAGCCAGTGGAGATCCCTGGCAGAGACTGAATCCTAGGTGTTTGGCCTTGAGAACAAGGAGTAGAACCCAAAATCATCGAATAGATCATCATTCATCAATTTACCAAGTACTTGTGAGTAGTATAGCACAGAATCATCACCCATAAACCTACCCCAGAAAAAAAGTTTTCAAATGCTCTTTGTTCCAAACTGAATAGTGTGAGAGGGAGGTTTATGGCCTCTCTTTTTCCATTAATCATGTTCAAAAATTGGAGGAGGGCTTAGGTAGTCCAATACTGCTGAATTATGATGAACCAAAATTTTTTTTTTCTCTACGTCATAACATGAAATAAAACCCCACATAGCAAAGTCAATTGTAACAGATCGCTTTGGGACTATAGAACACAAAATATCAATCCTGTAAAAGGAAGCTAAGATATCCTACAGGCATTCAACAATTTATGAGAAATAGAAAGTCCCCCACCAAATCCCTTGGAATGAAGAGAATGCATTCTATAATGAATGAGAAACCACTCTGGTAACAATCTGGTTTATGCAAAATACACAGAGACTCACAGATGATGTAGTCTAACCATTCAATCTAGAGACAAGGGCACTGAGTCCTAGGAAAGTAAAAGCAACACACCGGCTGCCTCCTAGAGAGTGGATGGCAGAATGAGGGCTAGAACCCAGATGTCTTGATGCCTCATACACAGTTCTATCCAGTACACCACAGACTCTTCCTAATCTAAGCACCATATGAAAAGATGCCATCTTTTCATTTCTTTCATTGAGCTCCAAAGATCTCCATTTTTTTCATAAATTTATTTATTTGTTTGTTTGTTTGTTTATGGCTGTGTTGGGTCTTCGTTGCTGTGCATGGGCTTTCTCTAGTTGCGGCGAGCGGGGGCTACTCTTCGTTGTGGTGCACAGGCTTCTCATTGGGGCGGCTTGTCTTTGCTGAGGAGCATGGGCTCTAGGCGTGTGGGCTTCAGTAGCTGTGGCTCGCGGGCTCTAGAGCACAGGCTCAGTAGTTGTGGCTCACAGGCCTAGTTGCTCCGCAGCATGTGGGATCTTCCCGGACCAGGGCTCAAACCCGTAACCCCTGCATTGGCAGGCGGATTCTTAACCACTGCACCACCAGGGAAGTCCCAGGATCTCCATTTTTAAAGCAAAAGTTCCCCTCAAAGAATCCCAAGCCATAAGTCTTGGTCTGCACCTGTTTCTGTTAAACCTTGAAAAGGTGAATTTTCTTTCTCTCCCAGGACTAGAGTTTTAGAGAAGCCACCCTCCTAGGATACCAGTGTTAGTAAAGTACTTTCTTCGATCAGAAGAGGAAGAAGGCAGAACCTGTGGGAAAGGAAACAGAATCCCTTCTTTCTCCCAATCCAGGTCCTCACCAACCTGACATCAATACTTTCTTATAAACCCACATGTAAGCTAAAAGGTTTAATTCCCTTGTCTGTGCGTGTGTTTGCATCAGTGAGGTGTTCAGAGAGTAGGAGCTGGGCCTACATAATCCTTTTTTCAGAGACCTGCACGTAGCACCATGTGTAACTGGCACTTAAGAAATCCCTCCGGTGAAGGGCAACAGCTCCTTTTGCATGATGTAAAACCACTCTTTTCTCAGGAGATCCTGAGCACTGAAGAGCCAGGCAGTGTAGGGCAATAGAGAGCAAAGTCCCAGGTTTTGCCAATGGGGAAAGAATCTTGGTGAAGCTTCCAGCTATCCTCAGCTCAGCTCAATTAAGTCTGGGAGGTATTCAGCACTTTCCCAAAGATTGGTCGGGTGTAACCTAGTCTAGTAGCAGTATCAAGCACTCAGGCATATTTCTTCATCCTGAAATCCATTCATTCATTCATTCATTCATTTGCTTGCTCAGCACATCCTTTAAATCAGACGTTCTGCAGCTTCTATGGAAGATACAGAGCTTATGGTTCTAGTAGTGAACATAGCAGCCTATGCCACCAGGGTGACGATAAAAAGTGGCCAGCATCTTGACAGAGACACAAGCAATGCATTCCAGGGATGCAAGAAAAAGAGAGAGATGATTACTAACTTGCAGAATCCAATGACATTTAATCCAATGACATTTGGGTTTTGAACTGTGGTTTGAAGAACAAGTAGTATCTGGACATGGAAAGATGGGGGAGGAAAGGAGGTGAGGTAAGGTCTTCCAAGTGTAAGGAGCACCATGGATGCAGAACCATGTAAATCTAAGACTGAGCAAGTGGATAAATGACAATGTTTGAACAAGATCTGCATTTTAAGTCACAGTGAATGCTAAGGACACAATCTCACCTGCAACCCATGTGGCCTGCCACCCTCTAACCAGGGGGCAACCTTTAATTTAAGCTTCATATTTAGGAGGTCCCTATCTGGGCCAGAGCTACTGATGAGACATCATGAAGAGGCATACCTTCCTCCCGTCCTTTACAAAAGATTCAGATGAAAAGGTAAGTTGACATGGGTGATCAAAAAGTCAATTTTTCCCCAAAATACCGCCGGAAAATCTCCGCCACTAACAGCCTCTCATCTACCTCCACTTCCATGTCTCCTGCTCTCTGCTTCTGCAGGATTTGACTCACAACTACTCAACTGGATGAACTAAGGTAGAAATCACAGCCATCTGCTTTCACTGAACTCAGAAAATCACCCAGTTTTTCAGTGATGCCTAAAACTCTTAAATCTTCCAGTCAGTTTACAGTAAATTTATGTGCAAAAGACTTTACAAAAATCCCTGCCCCATTTTCTACATTTAATGTAGGTAGGTGATGCGGGGAGTTTGAGTCTTAACTGCATGTTCTTTGGGTAGGATAAAATATAATATGTTGGGGAAAAAAGATGGAACGAAAAAAAAGAATTGCTTAGTGATTTTAATTGGCCTGTGCACAGAATTTAAACAGCATCAGTCTTACTCTTCCACACAAAACACTGAGCAAACAAGAGCTGTTTTCTCCCACTTGAGGCCTTTGAGCTGAAACAAGAATGAACAGTTTGCATGGGTGGTAGTACTCGCTGATTCTTGCTATTAGGCAATTTTTTCCCTCTTTGGAATAAAAATGCCAATTAGTCCTTTTGCCAGAGCACTGCAATAGAGCATTTTAAGCTACTTCTTTTCCAGACCTCTTTTGTGCCACCTTTCCCACAGAGATCTGTTGTGTTTCTTCCATACGGGAAGAAAGCTGTGGCCTTGGGGCAGCAACCTTCAGAGTGGACAGGACCCAATAAAGACCTCACCTGAGGAGGGAGAGAAAAGGCCTCAAAAGGGCTGTGATGGTGGGACTAATGGCAGCTCAGCTGTGTTAGCATTACTGCCTCGGCTGGGCACAGAAGCAAGATCACATTTCAATTGGTGACTTGGTACTTCATCAGCTGTTCATGAGCGAGCACGTGGTCTCAGCACACAGCTCCAATCTCTCCCCTCAGCCAGACCAACACCTGTAAAGTGTTGAGGCTCTTTACCGAGGGTTTAGATTGACTTAGATATCACGTAGTGTAGAGGTTAGGAGCATGGGTGCTGGAAGTAGACCACCTGGATTCAAATTCCGACTGTGCTACTAATTAGCTGTGTACCCTCAGTCAAGTTACTTAACTTCTCTGTGTCTCAGATTCCTCTTCAGTAAAATCGGGCTAATAATAGCACCTACCCTCAAGGTTTGTGATGAGAATTACAGAAGTTAATACAGAGAGAGTGGGCAGAGCAGTGCCATACATGGTAGTGGTAGTTATGTTTATAAAAGCACCATTTAAAAAAATTAGAAGTCAAAAAGAAATAAGAAAATGTATTTACCTTCTCAAGTACAAACCTCAGTGGAAAGTCATTAATCTGGCAGCCTCAGCAATCTAGAAAATGCACTTCAATCAACAAAGGAGAAAAGCCTAAAATGAGGTTGCAAAGTTCATGTTCCACATCTCTGCTTGGCTCAAGGATGGCCTCTTCCAGCCTTCATGCAAAGCCTGCCCAATAATTTTCTAAACATTTTTATTTAGATATAATTCATACACTAAACAATTCAGTCTTTTTTAAAGTGTACAGCTCTGTAGGCGTCAGTATGTTCACAGAGCTGTGCAACCATCACTACTCTCTACTTCTAGAAACTTTTCATCATCTCAAAAGACACCCTGTGCCCATTAAGCAGTTCCTCCCCATTTCCTCCCCCCTCCAGCTGCTGGCAAGACCTAAAGTGCATTTTGCACCTATGTATTTTTCTATTCTAGACATTTCATATAAATAGAATCATACAAGATGTGGTTTTGGTGTCTGGCTTCTTTTCTTAGCATAATGTTTTCAAGGTTCATTCGTGTTGAAGCATGCATCACTATTTCAATCTTTTTTTTTTTTTCTTTTTGCGGTATGCGGGCCTCTCACTGTCGTGGCCTCTCCCGTTGCGGAGCACAGGCTCCGGACGCGCAGGCCCAGCGGCCATGGCTCTCGGGCCCAGCCGCTCCGCGGCATATGGGATCCTCCCAGATCGGGGCACGAACCCGTATCCCCTGCATCGGCAGGCGGACTCTCAACCACTGCGCCACCAGGGAGGCCCTCAATCTTTTTTATCATTGAATAGTATTCTATCCTATGGATATACTATATTCTGTATATCCATTCCTCACTGATAGACATTTGTTTCCTTTTTTACTGTTATGAATAATGCTTCTATGAACATTTTTCTACCAGTTTCTGTGTGAACATATGTTTTCAGCTCTTTGGTAACTAGGAGAGGAATTGCTGGGTCATATGGTAACTTTGTTTAACCTTTTGAGTAATTACCAGACTTTTTTCCAAAGAGGCTGCACTGTTTTACATTCTTTCAACAATATATGAGAGTTCCAATTTCTCTACGTCCTTGTCAACACTTGTTATTATCTGTCTTTTTCATTTTAGCTATCCCAGTGGCTTGTAGCTGTGATCTGCATTTCCCTGATGGCTAATGATGTTGAGCATCTTTTCATCTGCTTACTAGCTATTTGTGTATTTTCTTTGGAGAAATGCATATTCAGGTCACTTGCCCATTTTAAAAGTTAACCTGGATACCCTTTTGACACAATCCAGCAACCAGCTGGGATAGCTGGTTTGATTGCCCAAAAAATTAGAAGTAACATATCAGGGAGAAGGAATCAGTGGAGGGTATGGCTATCAGGAGGAAAACATGATGTAGGCAGTGAGGAAAGAAGCAGCAGGAAAAGCAGACAGAAGAACTGAGAACGCCTAGCAGCCATTAATGGGGGAAGCAAATAGCCTGAAACACCTTAATAGCCCTGTAGCCATATTATCTAACAGCACAGGATTGGGATTAGAGAGGCAAGTCAGAAAGGAAAGCGGAGCTGCCTGGTCAGTCCATGGGGCAAAAACACATCAGGGTGCCCATCTCCCCTCATTTTCACTCTCAGTGGTGAACTTGATTTCATAATTGTAGGGACCCATCAGCATCTGTATTACAATTAATATTTGCATTTTTCAGCACCTACTGTACGCCAGGTCTTGTGCTAAGCATTCTACACATATCTGATCCTCACAATACTCCTATGACATTTGTTACAGTAATATCCTCACTTTACATTATCTGTAAAGGAAATTAGGCTCAGAAAGGTTAAGTCACTTGCCAAATGTCACACAGCCAGTAAGTGACAAAACCAAGAATTAAACACATGTCTGTCTGATTCCAAAGGCAGTCATTGTCCTCAGTGTTGTCCACTGATAATAGCTAACAATTATTGGGCCATTACTCTTTGCCAAGTATTCTGCTAAGTGCTCACTGCCTCATGGAATTGTCACAACAACCCTATGAGATGGAGTACATATGCACTGGGTAGGTGGACGGCAAGAGCATGAGAGTGCAGAAGGTGATCACAGAAGAGGAATGCTAAGTCTTCACAAAGGTAAAGCAATTCAGTTTTGTGCATATATTTCATGTATTTAGTTGCCACGTCACCAAGGAAGTTAAATGGACAGATACGGATGTGGATTGCTTGAGCAGTAGGAGCAGTACTATGTCTTGAGTATCTAATGTATGTGAAGCACTTTACAAGCATACCATTTAACCACCACAGAAACTTTAGCAAATTGGGATGACTGTGACCAATTTACAGACGGGGAATCTGAGCCTCAAAGGTCACGTGACCTACTTAAGGCCACACACAGCTTTTTAAGTGTCAGAACCATAAACCAAGTCTGTGTGACTTCAAAGCCTGGGCTCTTAATAGCCACGCTCAAGATTGCAAACTGGTCCATTCACTGAAGGATAAGTACACAATGTCAAGGCCAAAAGAAGGTAGTGTCTGAACTAAATGAACTTAATCTTCAAAGTCTATAAATGCCATGAACTACAAGGAAAGTTTGCTTTTGTCCAGCTCATTGTGGCTCCTTGAAGTGGCAGCAGCATGTCCCCAAGGGCAGGATAACTAAAAGGACCTCCATAGACAAGGCTCTGTTGACAAGGTTGATCCCAGACTGATCCCAGACATCCAGAGAGCACCTCTTCCTTGTCTCTCCCTTGAAGCTACTCACTTCATTTCTTGCTACTTAGTCTCTTATGCAAGCCCCTCAGTCTTCAGAGTTGACAAACTCTTTGCCTTCCCAGGTGTAATTCTGACGCCTCCTGACTTTCATCTCTTCTTTTGTTTCGGTGCAACCTCGGCCCATGTAAGAGGTAGCTGTCAAACATTCTTTTAACAAAGAAGTAGAACCTTTATTTCATTCCCAAATAAAATCTTATGTGTGACTATATTAATACAAATACGAACCAAGCTCATTGATTGGTGCAGAGGGAGGTTCAAGGAAAACAGTTTAAAGACCAACCTCAAGTCTACAAAAGTCTTTGGGATACTTCAACCTGGACGTGTAGAACTTTGTTGCACTGTCTAGGCAAAGTCGAGTGTGAGACTGCATTTCCCTGTAGAGTCTATGATTTCTCTAAGGAGAGGTGCAATTCCCCTCAAAATGAATCATTTTCTTCTTTCTTTTTCTCATAAACTATCATTTTACAATGTGATGAAAGTGATTTTTAATGCTTAACTTGGACCAGTCTCGTTGATTTGCATTAATTTGCACATTTTATATTCTTGTTTGTTTGTTTGTTTTACTAATTCACCTCTATTCATTGACAACACTCCTGACAGGCTTTGACTCATCACATTCCCTGTTCAGATTCTTGTGTATGCCCCCAGAAATGTATATATTTCATATAAAAAATATATAGCTTGTGCTTTACTTTGCATTTTAATTGTTGTGTTTTGTTGACCCTAAGGCACCATGGATTATAAAATGCCCCACTATTTAATGTACACCACTAGGAAACACTGGTAAACACTGATGCCACAATGTTTTGTTATCAGAGTCTTTATTCTATATTTGTTGTAAGAAATTTTTAGGCTTATTTAGGTGTAGATCCAGATGTTTCTCTCTTGTGCATGCATAAAAAGGGAAAGGTAAATGAAATAAATTACTTGTGGTATTTTTTAGATTGTACTTATTCAGAATCCAACTTTGCAGAATCACATTTTGACTCCATCATTGATGACTCTGTTTTCCCTGAAGATATTTTTTTCTGTGCTAAAGTGATCCACTGGTATCTCCGGGATTTTCTCCCATGTGGCTGGTATGGATTCTGCAAGTTTTGTTGAACATATTCAAGGAACACAAATTATAGCACAACTGTCACCTGATGATAGAAATAATCATTTCAAAGATGCTAAAGAAGATTTCAGAGATTTCAGAGATGTTAAAATGAGAAAAATCTTACTAGTGATGAAACATGATATTTATCTTTCCATAGCACAAATGGGATCATACACTACACACTGTTGTACAAATTTTTTCTCTCTTAATATCTATTTTAGACACAATCCATATTCACACGTATATATCTACCTCATTTTTATGTGAATGTATCATAATTTACTTTGCTAGGAAGTAGTTCATTTTCCCTAGAATTTAAAATTTTCCAGGTCTTAAAAATCTTTACCTATATTCCACCCCTTAATTTTCACCCGTATTCCAACCCCTTAATATCTCATCATGGCTTGTGAACACACCCAAAACATTTTTTTTAAACTGGTCAAACTCAAGTAAGCATCTGAATTCCACTAACTGTTTTCAAGCAGCATTTAACTGATTTTGCCTTCTTGTCCCTGAACACCTCCCATTATGGTCTGGTGTGCCATATGCACATATGCAGAAAGCATCCAGACATTTTGATCCTTGGGGTAAAATGGTCATATATGTCAGGGCAGAGAAGCATTAAGTCACTGCTGTCAGGGCTGGCTATACGATTTGCAGGGCATGCGCAAAAGAAAAAGCAGTAGTCCATCTCCCCTTCCCACATGCTGGCAGCGCCAACCCAAAACAGATGGACAACCTCTATGGGTTGCAACCTCTGTGCCAGACACAATAGGTACCTGGCTCAGGGTGGGTGAGAGGACCCCGCAGGCAGCCTGCTGAAGGCACAACAGCTCTGCTAGCCCAGGGCAGAACCCTTTCTGCCCTGCCCCCACCCCCAGATGCCCTGGGGTGCATGCACCCGACTCTGAGCCTCCCTGCACCAAGGCCCGGGCCCCCACCTGCCACAATTCGATGGCTGCCCCAGCCGGAGGGCAGCAGTGGTCACCGGGCAGTGGCGAGGAGGAAGCTTGGAGGGACCAGGAGGCAGGGAGCAGAGCAAGAACCTATGGCTGGGATGTGGTGGGAAACAGGAAGGGGCATCTGTGGAAGCCCCAAAGCCCTGGCACAAGCTCTACTGTCCTCTTTGGACTTCACTTGCAAAACACATATCCAAAGATAAAATTAAGAATTTCAAGATGGTGCCCACAGAACACTCAACCCAAGCACAGGGCCCTCTTGAGGGACTGCTCTGCCCTACACCCATGAACCAGCCCTGACCATTGTAAAAACAAAGGTCCCCATAACACCTCTCATCTAAACGACAAAGGTAAAGGTCCAATTAGTCATACTGCAAAGACACTGTGCTTGGAAGCTAAGCAATTTGGACAGAGGAAGATTTATTGGCAAGCTCCACAGGCAGCTAGAGCTGTCGGGCTCCTGTGAGTTTGGGGAGTTGCTGGGAGCTCTCAGTTGCTCTGGGGAGTAATAAGGAGCACTCCGAAAGCATTGGTATGTAATCTGTCCGGTAAATTGCCTAAAAAGAACTCAGAAAGAGGAAGTCTCATTCTAAGTAAGTATTCATTTCCATACCTAATTTCAGTGTAATTTTACATTTTCTCTTTTTTTCCACAGGGAGCTGAAAATTGTATTAGCTCCATTCCTGAATGTGTTTGTTCTAAGGAGATCAAGACCTGTGATAACAAGAAGAGTTCTCTATAGGTTTTCAAAGTTGACTTTCAATCACAATACTCTTGGAGAAGCTTGTGACAAGCTGTGTGACATGCTCTTTAAAAGAAATGGAAACTTAGGACAATGCAATCAGAGTAGTGACTTTCACCTTAAAAGGAATCTAAACTGGAATTAGGTTAGAGAAATAGTTCAGACTTAAAACTTGAAAGAACTGGCAGTCATTCAAAAGATCTTAAGTAAAAAGAAGACAAGATATATTTTAATATTCATCATTCAAATGTGTTTTTACTTGTTCTTCACCTATTGTTTATCAAGTCTCCCTGGTCCACATTAAAAGGGCAGAGAAGAAATTAGTGTACTGTTATGAATATTAACATGATGCCCCAGGTTAACCTGACCCCTAAGACTTATTAATTTGCCAAGAATGATCTAATATATGACTGTGGCACCTAAACACTGACCTACAGAAGAACAATGGTTCACTTCCCTGCAGAATTCATTACTTAATTTATTGTTGGTAAATGTAGTATTCCCTTGGTCCAAATATTAGGGATTTGAGCATATCTAAGCATAAACTGACTTGAAAATCAAACTGGTTGAATTTAGAGACTAGTTTCTTAGAAAGCAACAGATCTATAAGTGATTAATAACCATATGATTTTTTTTCCATTTTTTAAATTAGTTTCTGCTTTATAACAAAGTGAATCAGTCATACATATACATCTGTTCCCACATCCCCTCCCTCATGCATCTCCCTCCCTCCCACCCTCCCCATCCCTCCCCTCAAGGCAGTCACAAAGCACCGAGCTGATCTCCCTGTGCTCTGCGGCTGCTTCCCACTATCTATCTAGCCTACGTTTGGTAGTGTATATATGTCCATGCCTCTCTTTCGCTTTGTCACAGCTTACCCTTCCCCCTCCCCATATCCTCAAGTCCATTCTCAAGTAGGTCTGTGTCTTTATTCCCGTTTTACCCCTAGGTTCTTCATGACATTTTTTTTTTCTTATATTCCATATATATGTGTTAGCATACGGTATTTGTCTTTCTCTTTCTGACTTACTTCACTCTGTATGACAGACTCTAGGTCTATCCACCTCATTACAAATAGCTCAGTTTCGTTTCTTTTTATGGCTGAGTAATATTCCATTGTATATATGTGCCACATCTTCTTTATCCATTCATCCGATGATGGACACTTAGGTTGTTTCCAGCTCCGGGCTATTGTGAATAGAGCTGCAATGAACATTTTGGTACATGTCTCTTTTTGAATTATGGTTTTCTCAGGGTATATGCCTAGTAGTGGGATTGCTGGATCATATGGTAGTTCTATTTTTAGTTTTTTAAGGAACCTCCATACTGTTCTCCATAGTGGCTGTACCAATTCACATTCCCACCAGCAGTGCAAGAGTGTTCCCTTTTCTCCACACCCTCTCCAGCATTTATTGTTTCTAGATTTCTTGATGATGGCCATTCTGACTGGTGTGAGATGATATCTCATTGTAGTTTTGATTTGCATTTCTCTAATGATTAATGATGTTGAGCATTCTTTCATGTGTTTGTTGGCAGTCTGTATATCTTCTTTGGAGAAATGCCTATTTAAGTCTTCTGCCCATTTTTGGATTGGGTTGTTTGTTTTTTTGCTATTGAGCTGCATGAGCTGTTTATAAATTTTGGAGATTAATCCTTTGTCAGTTGCTTCATTTGCAAATATTTTCTCCCATTCTGAGGGTTGTCTTTTGGTCTTGTTTATGGTTTCCTTTGCTGTGCAAAAGCTTTGAAGTTTCATTAGGTCCCATGTGTTTATCTTTGTTTTTATTTCCATTTCTCTAGGAGGTGGGTCCAAAAGGATCTTGCTGTGATTTATGTCATAGAGTGTTCTACCTATGTTTTCCTCTAAGAGATTGATAGTTTCTGGCCTTACATTTAAGTCTTTAATCCATTTTGAGCTTATTTTTGTGTATGGTGTTAGGGAATGATCTAATCTCATACTTTTACATGTCCCTGTCCAGTTTTCCCAGCACCACTTATTGAAGAGGCTGTCCTTTCTCCACTGTACATTCCTGCCTCCTTTATCAAAGATAAGTTGGCCATATGTGCGTGGGTTTATCTCTGGGCTTTCTATCCTGATCCACTGATCTATCTTTCTGTTTTTATGCCAGTACCACACTGTCTTAATTACTGTAGCTTTGTAGTATAGTCTGAAGTCAGGGAGCCTGATTCCTCCAGCTCCTTTTTTCGTTCTCAAGATTGCCTTGGCTATTCGGGGTCTTTTGTTTTTCCAAACAAATTTTGAAATTTTTTGTTCTAGTTCTGTGAAAAATGCCAGTGGTAGTTTGATAGGGATTGCATTGAATCTGTAGATTGCTTTGGGTAGTAGAGTCATTTTCACAATATTGATTCTTCCAATCCAGGAGCATGGTATATCTCTCCGTCTGTTTGTATCATCTTTAATTTCTTTCATCAGTGTCTTATAATTTTCTGCATACAGGTCTTTTGTCTCCTTAGGTAGGTTTATTCCTAGATATTTTATTCTTTTTGTTGCAATGGTAAATGGGAGTGTTTTCTTCATTTCATTTTCAGATTTTTCATCATTAGTGTACAGGAATGCCAGAGATTTCTGTACATTAATTTTGTAACCTGCTACTTTACCAAATTCATTGATTAGCTCTAGTAGTTTTTCGGTAGCATCTTTAGGATTCTCTATGTATAGTATCATGTCATCTGCAAACAATGACAGCTTTACTTCTTCTTTTCCGATTTGGATTCCTTTTATTTCCTTTTCTTCTCTGATTGCTGTGGCTAAAACTTCCAAAACTAGGTTGAATAAGAGTGGTGAGAGTGGGTAACCTTGTCCTGTTCCTGATCTTAGTGGAAATGGTTTCAGTTTTTCACCATTGAGGACAATGTTGGCTGTGGGTTTGTCATATATGGCCTTTATTATGTTGAGGAAAGATCCCTCTATGCCTACTTTCTGCAGGGTTTTTATCATAAATGGGTGTTGAATTTTGTCGAAAGCTTTCTCTGCATCTATTGAGATGATCATATGGTTTTTCTCCTTCAACTTGTTAATATGGTGTATCACATTGATTGATTTGCGTATATTGAAGAATCCTTGCATTCCTGGAATAAACCCCACTTGATCATGGTGTATGATCCTTTTAATGTGCTGTTGGATTCTGTTTGCTAGTATTTTGTTGAGGATTTTTGCATCTATGTTCATCAGTGATATTGGCCTGTAGTTTTCTTTCTTTGTGACATCCTTGCCTGGTTTTGGTATCAAGGTGATGGTGGCCTCGTAGAATGAGTTTGGGAGTGTTCCTTCCTCTGAAATTGTTTGGAAGAGTTTGAGAAGGATGGGTGTTAGCTCTTCTCTAAATATTTGATAGAATTCGCCTGTGAAGCCATCTGGTCCTGGGCTTTTGTTTGATGGAAGATTTTTAATCACAGTTTCAATTTTAGTGCTTGTGATTGGTCTATTCATATTTTCTATTTCTTCCTGAGTCAGTCTTGGCAGGTTGTGCCTTTCTAAGAATGTGTCCATTTCTTCCAGGTTGTCCATTTTATTGGCATAGAGTTGCTTGTAGTAATCTCTCATGATCTTTTGTATTTCTGCAGTGTCAGTTGTTACTTCTCCTTTTTCATTTCTAATTCTATTGATTTGAGTCTTCTCCCTTCTTTTCTTGATGAGTCTGGCTAATGGTTTGTCAATTTTGTTTATCTTCTCAAAGAACCAGCTTTTAGTTTGGTTGATCTTTGCTATCGTTTCCTTCATTTCTTTTTCATTTATTTCTGATCTGATCTTTATGATTTCTTTCCTTCTGCTAGCTTTGGGGGTTTTTTGTTCTTCTTTCTCTAATTGCTTTAGGTGCAGGGTCAGGTTGTTTACTCGAAATGTTTCCTGTTTCTTAAGGTGGGATTGTATTGCTATAAACTTCCCCCTTAGAACTGCTTTTGCTGCATCCCATAGGTTTTGGGTTGTCGTGTCTCCATTGTCATTTGTTTCTAGGTATTTTTTAATTTCCTCTCTGATGTCTTCAGTGATCACTTCGTTATTGAGTAGTGTATTGTTTAGCCTCCATGTGTTTGTATTTTTTACAGATCTTTTCCTGTAATTGATGTCTAGTCTCATAGCATTGTGGTCGGAAAAGATACTTGATACAATTTCAATTTTCTTAAATTTACCAAGGCTTGATTTGTGACCCAAGATATGATCTATCCTGGAGAATGTTCCATGAGCACTTGAGAAAAATGTGTATTCTGTTGTTTTTGGATGAAATGTCCTATAAATATCAACTAAGTCCATCTTGTTTAATGTATCATTTAAAGCTTGTGTTTCCTTATTTATTTTCATTTTGGACGATCTGTCCATTGGTGAAAGTGGGGTGTTAAAGTCCCCTACTATGATTGTGTTACTGTCGATTTCCCCTTTTATGGCTGTTAGTATTTGCCTTATGTATTGAGGTGCTCCTATGTTGGGTGCATAAATATTTACAATTGTTATATCTTCTTCTTGGATCAATCCCTTGATCATTATGTAGTGTCCTTCTTTGTCTCTTCTAATAGTCTTTATTTTAAAGTCTATTTTGTCTGATATAAGAATTGCTACTCCAGCTTTCTTTTGATTTCCATTTGCATGGAATATCTTTTTCCATCCCCTTACTTTCAATCTGTATGTGTCTTTAGGTCTGAAGTGGGTCTCTTGTAGACAGCATATATATGGGTCTTGTTTTTGTATCCATTCAGCCACTCTGTGTCTTTTGGTGGGAGCATTTAGTCCATTTACATTTAAGGTAATTATTGATATGTATGTTCCTATTCCCATTTCCTTAATTGCTTTGGGTTCGTTATTGTAGGTATATTCCTTCTGTTGTGTTTCTTGCCTAGAGAAGTTCCTTTAGCATTTGTTGTAAAGCTGGTTTGGTGGTGCTGAACTCTCTCAGCTTTTGCTTGTCTGTAAACGTTTTAATTTCTCCATCAAATCTGAATGAGATCCTTGCTGGGTAGAGTAATCTTGGCTGCAGGTTTCTCTCCTTCATCACTTTAATTATGTCCTGCCACTCCCTTCTGGCTTGTAGAGTTTCTGCTGAGAGATCAGCTGTTAACCTGATGGGGATTCCCTTGTGTGTTATTTGTTGTTTTTCCCTTGCTGCTTTTAATATGATTTCTTTGTGTTTAATTTTTGACAGTGTGATTAATATGTGTCTTGGTGTATTTCTCCTTGGATTTATTCTGTATGGGACTCTCTGTGCCTCCTGTACTTGATTAACTATTTCCTTTCCCATATTGGGGAAGTTTTCAACTATAATCTCTTCAAATATTTTCTCAGTCCCTTTCTTTTTCTCTTCTTCTTCTGGAACCCCTATAATTCGAATGTTGGTGCGTTTAATGTTGTCCCAGAGGTCTCTGAGACTGTCCTCTGTTCTTTTCATTCTTTTTTCTTTATTTTGCTCTGCATCAGTTATTTCCACTATTTTATCTTCCACCTCACTTATCCGTTCTTCTGCCTCAGTTATTCTGCTATTGATCCCATCTAGAGTATTTTTTATTTCATGTATTGTGTTTTTAATCGATGCTTGATTCATCTTTAGTTCTTCTAGGTCCTTGTTAACTGTTTCTTGCATTTTGTCTATTCTATTTCCAAGATTTTGGATCATCTTTACCATCATTATTCTGAATTCTTTTTCAGGTAGACTGCCTATTACCTCTTCATTTGTTAGGTCTGGTAGGTTTTTATCTTGCTCCTTCACCTGCTGTGTGTTTTTCTGTCTTCTCATTTTGCTTATGTTACTGTGTTTGGGGTCTCCTTTTTGCAGGCTGCAGATTCGTAGTTCCCGTTTTTTTTCGTGTCTGACCCCAGTGGCTAAGGTTGTTTCAGTAGGTTGTATAGGCTTCCTGGTGGGGGGGACTAATGCCTGTGTTCTGGTGTTTGAGGCTCGATCTTGTCTTTCTGGTGGACAGGTCCACGTCTGGTGGTGTGTTTTGGGGTGCCTATGGCCTTATTATGTTTTTAGGTAGCTTCTCTGCTAATGGGTTGGGTTGTGTTCCTGCCTTGCTAGTTGCTTGGCATAGGGTGACCAGCACTGTAGCTTGCTGGTCGTTGACTGAAGCTGGGTGCTGGTGTTGGGATGGAGATCTCTGGGAGATTTTCGCTGCTTGATATTATGTGGAGCTGGGAGGTCTCTTGTGGACCCGTGTCCTGAAGTTGGCTCTCCCACTTCAGAGGCACAGCACTGGCTCCTGGCTGCAGCACCAAGAGCCTTTCATCCACCCAGCTCAGAATAACAGGGAGAAAAAGCAGAAAGAAAGAATTAGTAGAAGAAAGAAAGAGAGAGGGAAAGAAAGGAAGAAGGGAAGAAAGGAAGGAAGGAAGGAAGAAAGAAAGAAAGGAGGGAGGGAGTGAGGAAGGATGGAAAGAAAGAAGGAAAGAAAGGAGGGAGGGAGGGAGCAATGAAAGCAAAAGGAAGAGTGAATGGAAGAAGGGAGGGAGGGAGGGAGGAAGGAAAGAAAGAAAGAAAGACAGGAGGGAGGGAGGAAGGAAAGAAAAAGAAAGTGGAAAGAAGAAGGGTGGGAGGGAGGGAGGAAAGAAAAAGAAAGAAGGAAAGGAAGAGCAGAGGGAGGGAGGGAGGAAGGGAAGGTAGGAAAAAAAGAAAGAGCAGGTAAAGTAAAATAGAATAAAGTATGAAATATAGTAGCGTTATTAAAATTAGAAAGTAATTATTGGAAAAAAAAAAAAAAACGGACCGATAGAACCCTGGGACATATGGTGGAAGCAAAGCTATACAGAGAGAATCTTACACAGAAGATTACACATACACATTCACAAAAAGAGAGCAGGGGGAAAAATCAAAAATCTTGCTCTCCAAGCCCACGTCCTCAATTTGGGATAATTCGTTGTAAAAAGAGGAAAAGGGCAAGAAGTCTGAAATCTTGCTCTCTAAGTCCACCTCCTTACTTTGGAATAATTCGTTGTAAAAAGAGGAAAAGGGGGGAAAGTCTTAAATCTTGTCCTCAAAGTCCACTTCCTCAATTTGGGATGATTCGCTGTCCATTCATGCACTCCACAGACGCAGGGCACATCAAATGGACCGTGGAGCTTTAATCCGCTGCCTCCGAGGCTGCACAGAGAGATTTCCCTGACTCTGCTCTCACAGCTCCCGGGTCTCAGCCTTGGACCTGGACCCGCCTCTGTGCGTAGGTCGCCGGAGGGCGTCCGTTCTTCGCTCAGACAGGACGGGTTTAAAGGAGCCGCTGATTCGGGGGCTCTGGCTCACTCATGCAGAGGGGAGGGAGGGGCGCGCAGTGTGGGGCGGGCCCGCGGCGGCAGAGGCGGCGGGCCGCGGCGGCGGCGGGCGGCGGCGGCGGCGGCCCACGTCCGTCTCCGAGGTCCACGCCTTACCCGCGGCTCGCGCCTGTCTCCGGCGCTTCCCTAAGCAGCCCTTTTAATGCCCTCTCCTCGCACACCAGGAAACGAAAGTGAAAGTGAAAAAAGACTCTTGCCTCTTCAGCAACTCCAGACCCTTTCCCCGGACTCCCTCCGGGCTAGCTGTGGTGCACTAACCCCTTCAGGCTCTCTTCCTGCCGCCAGCCCCAGTCCTCTCCCTGCGCTCCGACTGAAAGCCGATACCCAAGCCTCAGCTCCCAGCCCCGCCCGCCACGGCGGCCGAGCAGACAAGCCTCTCGGGCTGGTGTGTGCCTGAGGGCACCGATCCTCTGTTTCGGAATCTCTCCGCTTTGCCCTCCACACCCCTGTTGCTGTGCTCTCCTCCGCTACTCTGAAGCTTTCCCCCTCCGCCACCTGCAGTCTCCGCCCACGAAGGGGCTTGCAGTGTGTAGAAACCTTCCGTCCTTCACGGCTCCCTCCCACTGGTGCAGGTCCCGTCCCTATCCTATTGTCTCTGTTTATTCTTTTTTTCTTTTGCCCTACCCAGGTATGTGGGGAGTTTCTTGCCTTTTTGGGGGTCTGAGGTCTTCTGTCGGCGTTCAGTAGGTGTTCTGTAGGAGTTGTTCCACGTGTAGATGAATTTCTGATGTATCTGTGGGGAGGAAGGTGATCTCCACGTCTTACTCTTCCGCCATCTTCCTCCGGGCCTCCCCATATGATTTTTAAAGCAAGCACATTAAATCAGTGTTATTCCAAGGTGATAGATGTTAATTAGACTTATCATGGTGATCATTTTGAGATATATACAAGTATTGAATCACTATGTTGTACCCTGAAACTAATATAATGTTCTATGTCAATTATACCCCAATTTTTTAAATAATAAAATTTTTAAAAGCTAAATTTAAAAAAAAAACAAGTGTTATTCCATCCACTTAAGGATATGTTTGCATTTTTACCACAATAAAAAATGTTTTAAAAACAATGCCATATTAAATTTAATTGATTTTTTAGGACTACATTGTGCAAGAAGTACAGTTTCAATTAAAGCCAAAAGTGCTTGTGTTAATAGTCAAGGCTGACAAATTTATCTTTTAATTTTTTTTATTGAAGTATAGTTGATTTACAACATTGTGTTAGTTTCAGGTATACAGCAAAGTTATTCAGTTAGATATATTCTTTTTCCGATTATTTTCCATTACAGGTTATTATAAGATACTGAATATAATTCCCTCTGCTATCCAGTAAATTCTTGTTGCTTATTTAATTTCTGTATAGTAGTTTGTATCTGTTAATCCTATATTCCTAATGTATCCCTCCCCCCCTTTCCCCTTTGATAAACATAAGTTTGTTTTCTATGAAGGCTAACAAATTTAGAATGTGGGAAATGCTACAGGACAAATGTTTTTTCAGCAAATAAACTGCAAAAAAAAAGAGGGGTAAGAGAACTAGTATGGATTTAAAAAGACTAAAGGGACATTTTATTTGCGATATGTGAACTAAACTGGATATTGATTCAGGGAAAAATAAAACACCTAATTTTTTTTTTTTAATTTTGGGTGTAGTATCAGCCAAGCTTCTCCCTTCTAAAGTTATTTTTCCCCGTTGTAATTAATTAGTCTTTAGTGGGGAAGGTGCTTTGAAATTATGTAAATATCCCATTCTTCATCATACTTTTAATTTATTCATTATTTTGATGATCAAATTGTCCCTGATTTAGCCAGTAGGAACCCTTTCAAGTTGGCTTCTATGTCTTTTAACATGACCCAGTTAATTTTTTTCTAATGTTGAGATAAGTGGGGGAAATTTGAATATGAACTGGATATTAGATGATATTAATGAATTAGTGTTAGTAATTATAATGGTATTGTGGGTATTAGGAGATTATTTTCATTACTGGAATATGCTGAAGTATTAGGATGTCTACAACTTCCTTTAAAATGGCACAGGAATAAATATATATGTACATAGAGAGAGAGCAATATAAAGCAAACATGGCAAAATATTAACATTTGAATCTGGTGGAGGATATAAAAGTTTTTATTATACTATTCTTTCCACTTTTCTATTATGTTTACATTTTTCATAATAAAAAGTAGGAAAGGGAAAGAAATGTGTCAACCAAATGCAGTTTGTAGACCTTGTCCTGATTCATCTGTTAAAAGACAATTATTTATGGGACAACTGTGGACATTTGAATGGTGATTTACTATCAGATAATATTAAGGAGTTATTGTTAATTTTTAGGAATAATAACGGTATTGTTATATTTTCAAAAGGAGAACTTATCTATTAGATAATTATTACTGAACTATCTGTGGATGAAATGATGTTTGAGGTTTGCTTTAAAAATGCAGTGATTTAGGCATATAAATGAAACAATATTGGCCTTGAGTTGATAACTGTTGAAGATAGCTGATGAGTACATGAGAGTCCATTATACTGTTCTCTCTCTGTTTGTATATACTTTAAAATTTCCATAAAACAACACTGAAATAAAATAAGAAATTAATGAATTAGGAATAAAAACAGTAAACTCGATAAATACATTTTTCCTATGAAACAGACACTTAGCAAGCTTATCCATGAAAGAAACCACAAATATACAACATTGAAATGTAGACTCCATGGGGGCAAACATCTCAGGTGTCTTGTTTGCCAATGAATGACATGAAAGATAGAAAACATAGCACAATACGCAGCACATAGCAGGTGCTCAATAAATACAAATGAAAGAATAAACAGAAAAATTTAGCCATAAGAGATGAGTTTAAAATAAGAGAATAGTATGTACAAGTTTATGCCAACAAACTTGAACACCTAGATAAAATGGATAATTTTCCAAAAAAAGGATAATTTTCTAGGAAAATATAATTACTACCAAAAGAAGACCAAAACACCTACAATGAATAATCACTAAATACGAAACTGGATAGGCTGACAAAGATCTATTCCCCCAAAGGGCACTAGATCCACAATGGTTTACACATAATTTTTATCATTCTCTCAAGGAACAGATATTTTCTATATCATTTTCACATTTTAACTATGTCATATTTAATTATATAATTTTCTGTATCATTGGGAGCATGAAAACATTCCCAATTCATTTCACAAGGATTGCAAATGTCCAATATCAAACCTGACAAAGACAGCATAAAGAAAGAAAATTACTGTCAGATTAAACCTAAGAATGCAATATAAAAATCTTAAATAAAACGTTAGCAAATATAATTCAACAATATATTAGAACACAACTAGAAGAGGAGTACATTTTGATCAAGGTGATACCTCCCAAGAAAAAATGGATGGCCCAATATTAGGAAATCTACTGACATAATTTATTACATAAGCTGGCTAAAGGAGAAAAATTATATGATTATCTCAACAGATGGTAAAATAGCATTTGGTAATTCAACATCCATCCCTATTTTGAAAAAATATATAATGAACTAGGGATAGAAGAAATCTTCCTAAACATGATAGAATATTTATCAAAAATTACCATCAAACATACCTAGCAATGAAACACAAGAGCCCTTCTCATTAAAATGAGGAACACAATAAGGATATCCATTATCACCACTATTATATGACATTATCATATAAATTCTAGCCACTGCAACATGATAAGAGGTATTTCTTTTGAAAAGGAAGAGCCAAAATTATCACTATCTGCAGATGATGATATGACAGCCTGGAAAACTCAAGAGAAAAACTATTAGAAACAACAAAAAAATGCAGTAATATATATATAAACTCAATAGACTTCCTATGCAAGCAATAATACATTAGAAAATGTAATGAAACAGACGCCATATAAAATAACACAAAATAATTCATGGGGCATAATTTAGAAAGTCAGAGTGCAGAAACAGACCCATGCATATATGGGAATTTATAATAAGAATGGTATTTCAAATCAATGGATGAATGATGGATTATCCACGTAAAAATAAAATTACCAAATTATATTTTATCCCTGTCACCAAATAAAACTAAAAATACATTCAAATACTTTTTAAATTTAAAATAAAAGCAAGGAAGAAAATATAGGAGAATATTTCTATAATCTTGGAGTAAGGAAGACCTTTCTAAGTATGACATGAAACTCAGAAACCATAAAGCAAAAGACCGACAGATTTAATTCCATAAAAAATAAAAATATCTATAGAGAAGAGACCACAGTATAAGCAAAGTTAGTAAACAAATGAAAAACTGGGGAAAATATCTGCAAAATAAGATAAAGGGCTAATACTGTGACTTTGTGACCACATAGAATAAAGAGTTCCCATAAATCAACAAGAAAAAAACAAACACCCTCAATAAAAAAAGTTGTAAAGCATACAAACTAGCAATTCACAAAAGTATTCTAAATACCCATCAAACAGCTGAATAGATGAGCTCAGCAAACGATTATCTGTGGGCCAAATCTGGCTGCTGCCTGTTTCTGTACACACTGAAACACAGTCATAGCCGTTCACTTACATATTGTCTGTGGATGCTCTCCTGCCACAGTGAGGCAGAATTGAGTAGGTGCAACAGAGACCATGTGGCCTCAAGTTTAAAGTATTTACTATCTGGTCCACTAAGGAAAAAGTTTGCTGAGGCCTGGAATAGATGGTCAAACTCACCAATAATTAATAAAAACAAAACCACAACAATACTGTCATTCAACAAATATTTACTGAGCAACTAGTTTACACCAAATATCCATTTTTGCCTATCAGATTGACGAAGATTAAAAAGCACAATGTTGTCCAGTAGTTGCAAGAGAATAAGGAAGAAAACATCCTCTTATACTACTGGTGGAAGTGTAAGTTGGTGAAAACCATGCTGGAGAGTAATATATTAAAAGAAAAAAAAGAGAGCATACCCTTTGATCCAGCAATTTCATGTCTGATAACTTGGCCTAAGAAAATAATAGCCCCAGTGTGTGAAAACTACAAGTATATAAGGATAACCATTGAAGAAATAGTTTATGATAGTAAAAAACTAAACACATATAAATGCCAATCAGAATAGATAGATACATAGGTAGGTAGGATAGATAGATAGATAGATGGATGGATAGATGGGCTATATAAATGTATCTTAAAAGAAATATCTATTTATAGATACATGGGAACATCTGAAGTATATATACCAAATTGTTAGCAATGGCTATTTCTGGCAGGTAGAATACAATTCTGTGTATTTTAAATTTTTTTTCTAAATGATTATGTATTATCAGAAAATGAAAACAAGGTAAAGATATTTCTGGGGAGAAGAGGGGTAATTGAAGCTTACATTACAAACTAAGGGAGAAATGATAAGTTAAAAAACTGTATTGAAAAATTAGCTAAGAAAGACTACAAAGGCTGTTTAAGCTTCAAAATTGGCAAATATAATTATTCTAATTTAAGTTTGGTTTCATTTTGATTTACTACTGAACCAGCAAACAAAAACAATGCAAAGGATATGCAGAAGATCAAGGATACAATTGGGTGAACCTCCCCCCATCCCACCCACCCCCACCAACACAGGGCACCGTTAGCCTACAAGGTACCTTTGTGTGAAATAGAAGATACTCCTCCTCCAAGAAATACAACTCCAACCAGTGCAAGTGAAGCCTGGACTGGATTTCAGCCCCAACTTGTTCCCTCTTCTGGGCATCCTTGTGCAGGGCACAACCTGCACTAACTGCTACAACTCTAGCTCCCTGTTTCCTTCCTAGTCACTTTACAGAAATGGTCAGTGAATTCATCCTGCAAGAAGTGATTAATTCACCAGGTCAAATGAGGAAAGCCTCATGTCCACTGCTGTTTAAATTTTTCAGCCTGGAGATATCAGGACTCCAAAAATTCACCTTACTACCACATACTGAGTTTTTTCTTGCACTAATTACATTCTTTAAATGTAGTTTTTACTGTGACCTTGAGCCTATAGTTGGTTTGGCCATTGACTAGCCAAAGAACAATTATGGTTACCTTGTAAAAAAATTAGATAGAATTTAACGTAACACTTTATGCAAAAAAGAATTTCAGATTAATTATAGAGAAAACAAAAACACGATGAAACCATAAAAAAGGAAAATATCTATTTAATATTTAACTTTAATAATGACCCCATGATAGGCAAACACTAAAATATTTTCAATAGAAGACAACATAAAGGCAAAGACTGATGTATTTAACATTAGAAAATGTAAATCTCTTACAAATAAATAAACTAACATATAATCAAAAAGCAATAACATAGAGGGAAATAATATATGCATTGATGCCATTTCAATATAAAGAGCTATTGCAAATCAATAAATTGAAAAATAAATAAAAGGCATGCAGAAATTAAAATAAATTTAAAAGGCACTGTCACATATTAAAAGATATTCAAGTATAGTAATCACCTAACAAACATATGTTAAAACAAAATTAAGATACAAATTTTGGCCTATCAAATTGAAAAAGAAAAAAGATAATATCATTGTCGGCAGGGAGGCAATGAGACAGATACGCTCATACACTGCTGATAGGAACGTAAACTGTTACAACCTTTCTAGAAAGCAATTTGTCAGTATATACCAAAAACCTAAAATTCTAAAATACTAAAAGCTTATAACCCAGTAAATACACTCATAGGAATATAGTCTATGAAAATAATCAGAGCTGTAAAAAAAGGTTTCTGTTAAAGGATATTTTTTAAAACATTATAACAATGAAAATTCCTTATCAGTATAAATGTCCAATAGTAAGTGAATAATGCAATAAATTTGGCACATCCATATAAGAGACTATTATGGGGATCATTAAAAACTGAAAAGTTCTGTAGCCACCCTTCCCTATAGGCAATGATGCTATTTACTTTTTGTTTATTTTTCCATAGATCTCTTACAAAAGTAAATAGCATCATTGCCTATGGGGATGAGAATGGGGTGGCTACAGAACTTAGCAGTGTCAATCCTCTAATGCTCTCTGAATTTTAAAGTTAATAAATTAATTCTATATATTTTTCCAATATATTTATTTATTTATTTATTTATTTATTTTATATTGGAGTATAGTTGATTAACAATGTTAGTTTCAGGTATACAGCAAAGTGATTAAGTTATACATGTACAAGTATCTATTCTTTTTCAAATTCTTTTCCCACTTAGGTTATTACAGAATCTATATATATATATATATTACAAATGTAAGCCTACTTTAACTCATGAGAGGCCTGATAGATCCTATCTATAGCCACATATATCCTTACCTCTCTATCTCCATTTTCAGGGAGTAGAGTGTCCTTCCTCCCATTCAAGACCAAACCCTCACATGTGCCCTTAATACCATCCCTTCCTTCCTCCTTCAAAAGAAAAATAGCTAGTCTACCCTTGCCATCAAAGTTTTTAACATCTCTTTTATTCTAAAACCCACTACAATATGGCTTTGCCCCCTACTATACTACTGAAACTGCTCTCTATAAGGAGACCAATATCTTTTAACTATGAATTCAATAAATATTTGCCAGCCTTTATCTAATTGGATTTTCTGTTGACACTGACATTCTTTATTACAGTACCTCTTGAGATTCTATTCTGGTCCTTACAACCTGGAAGACTGGAGCTTGGCAACTTGCCATCCAGTACACTGATTCCCAGGGACAAAGATTTCTGAGTTTCTCCTCACTATCAGGATTGTTGCTGCTCATCATTCTCCAGCATCTAATTCAGAGATACGATCCATAAGTTGGCACCTAAAGATATGGTGATTATATATTCTAGTTACCATGACACAGTCCTTGTTGATACTGGAATAATTGTTAATAGTCCCCCCTTGCACTAAAGTCTGGATGATAAATTATATCGTCACCTTACGACTTAAGGGAATCCAACAGCAAGAAAGTGAAAGAATAAAATAATGCCTACAGGCAGTGCCCCAGTAAAACAGACCTGCTCTGGAGGAGAGAAAAAAATCATTACTTATAGAGTTATAGAGTAGATGTGTGTTAAGTTCTGGTAGATACTGGCAAACAGTTTTGCAAAATGACTGAAAAAGTTTAAACTTATACCAGCAATATATGAGACTTCAAGGGCTCCACGTCCTCGCTCCAAATTAGGATTTTCAGTTGTTTATAATTTCAGCCAGAATAAAAAAGATGAGAACATTCCCACCTCATTTTGTGAGTCCATCATTGCTCTGATGCCAAAACGAAAGACATTAAAAGAAAATTACATAGCAATATTTCTCATGGATATGTAAAATATTAGCAAATCAATCCAGTAATATACAAAATTTTTAATATGTTATGATCTAACAGGGTTTGTTCCAGGAACTCAAGGGAGATTTAACATTTGAAATTCATTCAATGTAATATACTTATTAAAAGAATAACAAAGAAGAACTATATGATCAACCCAATAGATACCAGAAAAGCGTTTGATAAAATCAAATCTTATTCACGATGAAAGGAAAAAAATACTCTTAAAACTAGGACCAGAAGAAAACTTCTTTAAACGGATAAAGGGCTCCTACAAAAATTCCACACTGACAATGAAATTCTGAATGCTTTCCCCTTCAGATGAAGGAAATGGCAAAGATAACTGCTCTCATATCTTCTATTCAACACTGTACTGGAGGTTCTAGCCAGGGTACAGAGATCAGAAAGGAAGAAGTAAAACTCTATTTGCAGAGGACATTATTTGCCAAACTCATTAAACTATGCAGTTAAAATAGATGAGTTTTATTATAAATTATACTTCAATAAAGCTGATTTTTAAAAAAAGCAAACTCTCCACAGAGAAAACTCCATGCTCAGGACCAGTGAGTTTCATGGTTTCACTGGTCAATTCTATCAAACATTTAAGGAAAAAATAATATTGCTAAGAGAAGTATTAAAAGACCTAAATAAATGGTGGTATATACCAAATTCAAAAATTGGATTATGCAATATTGTTAAGATGTCTATTTTCCCCAAATATAATTAACATACTCCCAATCAAAATCCAAGCAGACCTTTTGAAAGAAACTGACAAGCTGATCCTAAAATTTACATGAAATTGCAAAGCATATAGAATAGCCAAAACAATCTTGAAATAAAGAACAAAGTAGGAAAACACACACTACCTGATTTCAATATTTACTTTAAATCTACAATAATCAAAACAGTATGCTACTGGCAGAGGATAAACAAGTTTAAAAACTAAAACAAAATACAGAGCCCAGAAATAAACCCACACATATATAATTTTTTGATATTTGATAAAGGTACCATGACAACACAAAGAAGAGAGATTAAACATAAAGTTCTATGATCCAGACATTTCACACTTAAGTATATATCCAAGAGAATGGAAAACATATCTGTATACAGAAATTTGTACAAAAATGATCATAGCAGCATTATTAATAAAAGCTAAAAAGTGGAGACAACCTAAATGTCCATTAACTGATGGATAAACAAAATGTGTTATGCCCATACAGTGCAAGGTTATTCTGCCATAAATAGGAATTAAGTACCTATACATGCTATAACATAGGTGAACTATGAACACACTGTGCTAAATACAAGAAGCCAGACCCAAAAGGTCAGCTATTATAGGATTCCTTTTACATGAATTGCCTAGAATAGGCAAATCCATGGAGACCAGAAGTAGATTAATGATTTCCAGTGGTGGGGGGAGGGAAAAATGGGAAATGACTACTAAGAGGTATAGGGTTTCTTTGGGAAGTGATGAAAATGTTTTTGAATTAGATAGCAGTGATGGTTGACAACCTTGTGAATATACTAAAATTTACTGAATTGTACACTTTAAAATGGTGAATTCATGGTATGCAAGGTATATCCCAATTTAAAAAATTAATTTGAGTCTAAATATAAAAGCTAAATCTATAATGCTTCTAATAAAAAATGGGTATATATCTTCATGACTTTGAAGTAGATAAAGATTCCTTAACAAGAGTACAAAATGCAGTAAAGAAAGCATCAAAGGAAAAAATGATAAATTGAAAGTCATTTAAAATTATAAACATTTATTCTTAAAAGTACATGGTTAAGAAAATAAACTCTCCCAGGGTGGGTGAAAATATTCTTAATACATACAACTGACAAAAGAACTCCAACAAATAAATCAATAATAGAAAAACAAACAACTCAACTTAAAATAATTGGCAAAAGATTTTGAACAGACACTTCCCAAGGAAGACATACAAATGGCCAGTAAGTACATGAAAAAGTGTTCAATGGCATTAGTCATTGGTGAAATGCAATTTAAAACTACAATTAGATACCACTTCACACCCACTAGGATGGCTAAAATTAAAAAGACTGGCAGGATGAAATGTTGACCTAGATGTGGAGCAAATGGAATTATTCTACATTGCTGGTGGGAGTTTAAAATGGTTTTAAACCATTCAATACGAGAAGTACAGAAACTAGATAAAGAAAACATTAGGGAGATTGGGACTGACATATACACACTACAATATATAAAACAGATAGCTAATAAGAACCTGCTGTATAGCACAGGGAACTCTACTCAATACTCTGTAATAACCTATATGGGAACAGAATATATTAAAAAAAAAGAGTGGATATATATATATATATATATATATATATATATATATATATATATATATATAAAACTGATTCACTTTGCTGTTCATCTGAAACTAACATAACATTGTAAACTAACCATACTCCAATAAAAAATTTTTTTAAAGAAAACATTAACAATTTTATTAAAGGCACAAAATTCAATCTGAAAATAAAGAAGAATATACTATTTTCTTGGATAGGTAGACAGTATTATAAAAATGTCAATTCTCTCAAAAATAATATATAAATGAATGTAATACCTATTAGAACCCCAATAGCTTTGTGTGTTTTTAATTAAATAAAATAATATTAAAATCCACATGGAAACACACATGTCTGAGAATATCCAGGAAAATCATGAAGGAGAATGGTGAGGTGGAATTTGATTTTTCAAACATTAAACTGAAACTAAACAATAGGATGTTGACATAGAAATAGACAACTGGATCAGTGGTACAAAGTGCCAGAAACAGATCCCAGTATTTACGATAGTCTATGACAAAGATGAGATTGTAATTCAATGGGGAAAAGAGTCTTTACTTAATGTATGCACTGGTTACATATATTTGGCACTCCACTTGGAAGAAAATGGAGTCTGTTCCCTCCTTCACACCATATATAAAAAAATTATAAGTGTATTAAATATTTAGACTTAAAAATGAAACAACAAAGATGGTTCCAAAAATATCTAAGAAATCACACATACAATCCAGACAGGCAGGAAAATGTTTTAATCAAGATCAGAAGAACAGACACTAGAAAAGAAAAGCCTGACATATTTTTTTTTTTTTTTTTTTTTTTTTTTTGCTGTACGCGGGCCTCTCACTGCTGTGGCCTCTCCCGTTGCGGAGCACAGGCTCCGGACACACAGGCCCCGCGGCCATGGCTCGCGGGCCCAGCCGCTCCGCGGCACGTGGGATCCTCCGGGATCGGGGCACGAACCCGCGTCCCCTGCATCGGCAGGCGGACTCCCAACCACTGCGCCACCAGGGAGGCCCAAAGCCTGACATATTTGACTATTTTTAAAATTTAATTATTTTTAATGGGTACAGAGTTTCAGTTTGTGATGATAAAAAAGCTCTGGAAATGGGTAGTAATCATGGCTGCACAACAGTGTAATGTACATAATGCCACTGAACCGTGTGCTTTTATATTATTTTATATTTTTATATTATATATTTGTATATTATTTTATTTTATGTGTATATTACCACAGTGAAAAAATGAGATTTAAATGACAAAATATATCTTAAACAAATTTATTAGACAACTGATATGCTAAATATACACATACACCTGCATACACATATATATTAAACACTTATGAGAGTAAAAGGCTTCAAATCTATAATTTTGCAAATGGCCAAAGGACGTCAAAAGGCATAAACAAGAGAAGATATAAGAATGGCAAAAAAGCACATGAAAAGATGCTCAATATCATTAGTCATCAGAGAAAAGCAAACTAAAACTCTAATCAGATACCACATCACACCCACTAGAATGGCTAAAATTAAAATAACTAACAATATGAAGTATTGGCCAGTGTGTAGATATTTTTTCAAAAATAATAAAATGAGAGACAGGGATACAGAGAGAGAGAAAGCATATATGAAAACAAGCAGCTTTTCCTCTTCTCTTTTCCGAGCTGCCCCCGCATCCTGCCACCCCCACCTCCTTTAGCAGCACTTCTGAACACTTCAGAGAGGAAGACTCCAGGAATCTGTCCGGGGAGAGCCACGTGGCTGACAGGATCGTGGTACTCCAGCCGAGTCTCAGGTCTGAGCCTCAGAGGTGGGAGAGCCAAGTGCAGGACACTGGAGCACCAGACACCTCCCAGCTCCACATAATATCAATTGGTGAAAGCTCTCCCAGAGATCTCCATCTCAATGCTAAGACCCAGCTCCACCCAACGGACAGCAAACTCCAGTGCTGGACTCTCCATGCCACACAACTATGAAGGAACACAACCCCACCCATTAGTAGAGAGGCTGCCTAAAATCATAATAAGGCCACAGATACCCCAAAACACACCACCGAACTCAGTCCTGCCCACCAGAAAGACAAGACCCACCCTCATCCACCAGAACACAGGCATGAGTCCCCTCCACTAGAAAGCCTACACAACACACTGAACCAAACTTAGCCACTGGGGGCAGACACCAAAAACAATGGGAACTACGAACCTGCATCCTGTGAAAAGGAGACCCAAACACAGTAAATTAAGCAAAATGAGAAGACAGAGAAGCACACAGCAGATGAAGGAGCAAGGTAAAAACGCACCAGACCAAACAAATGAAGAGGAAATAGTCTTCCTGAAAAAGAATTCAGAGAAATGATAATAAAGATGATCAAAAATTTTGGAAATAGAATGGAGAAAATACAAGAAACGTTTAAGAAAGAAGTAGAAGAACTAAAGAGCAAACAAACAATCATGAACAACACAATAAATGAAATTAAAAATACTCTAGAAGGAATCAAGAGGAGAATAACTGAGGCAGAATAACGGATAAGTGACCTGGAAGACAAAATACTGGAAATAACTACCACAGAGAAGAATAAAGAAAAAAGAATGAAAAGAATTGAGGACAGTCTCAGAGACCTCTGGGACAGCATTAAATATACCAACATTCGAATTACAGGGGTCCCAGAAGAAGAGAAAAAAAAAGGGACTGAGAAAATATTTGAAGAGATTATAGTTGAAAACTTCCCTAACATGGCAAAGGAAATAGTCAATCACGTACAGGAAGTACAGAGAGTCCCATACACGATAAATCCAAGGAGAAACATGCCAAGACACATATTCATCAAACTATCAAAAATTAAATACAAAGAAAAAATATTAAAAGTAGCAAGGGAAAAGCAACAAATAACACACAAGGAAATCCCCATAAGGTTTACAGCTGACCTTTCAGTAGGAACTCTGCAAGCCAGAAGGGAGGGGCAGGACATATTTAAAGTGATGAAAGGGAAAAACCTACAAACAAGATTACTCTACCCAGCAAGGATCTCTTTCAGATTCGATGGAGAAATTAAAACCTTTACAGACAAGCAAAAGCTAAGAGAATTCAGCACCATCAAACCAGCTTTACAACAAATGCTAAAGGAACGTCTCTAGGCAGGAAACACAAGAGAAGGAAAAGACCTACAAAAACAAACACAAAACAATTTAAAAAATGGTATTAGGAACATACATATTGATAATTACCTTAAATATAAATGGATTCAATGCTCCAACCAAAAGATATAGACTGGTTGAATGGATACAAAAACAGGATCCATTAATATGCTGTCTACAAGAGACGTACTTCAGACCTAGGGACACATACAGACTGAAAGTGAGGGGATGGAAAAAGGTATTCCATGAAAATGGAAATCAAAAGAAAGCTGGAGTAGCAATTCTCATATCAGAGAAAATAAACTTTAAAATAAAGACTATTACAAGAGACAAAGAATGAGACTATATAATGATCAAGGGATCAATCCAAGAAGAAGATATAACAATTGTAAATATTTATGCACCCAACATAGGAGCACCTCAATACATAAGACAAATACTAACAGCCATAAAAGGGGAAATCGACAGTAACACAATCATAGTAGGCGACTTTAACACCCCACTTCCACCAATGGACAGATCATCCAAAATGAAAAAAAATAAGGAAACACAAGCTTTAAAAGATACATTAAACAAGATGGACTTGATTGATATTTATAGGACATTCCATCCGAAAACAGCAGAATACACTTTCTTCTCAAGCGCGCATGGAACATTCTCCAGGATAGATCATATCTTGGGTCACAAATCAAGCCTTGGAAATTTAAGAAAACTGAAATCGTATCAAGTATCTTTTCTGAACACAACACTATGAGACTAGATATCAATTACAGGAAAAAAACTGTAAAAAATATAAACACATGGAGGCTAAACAATACACTACTAAATAACCAAGAGATCACTGAAGAAATCAAAATATACCTAGAAACAAATGACAAGGAAAACACGACGACCCAAAACCTATGCGATGCAGCAAAATCAGTTCAAAGAGGGAAGTTTATAGCAATACAATCCTACCTCAAGAAACAAGAAACATCTCAAATAAACAACCTAACCTTACACCTAAAGCAATTAGAGAAAGAAGAACAAAAAAACCCCAAACTTAGCAGAAGGAAAGAAATCATAAAGATCAGAGCAGAAATAAATGAAAATGAAATGAAGGAAACAATAGCAAAGATCAATAAAACTAAAGCTGGATCGTTGAGAAGATAAACATAATTGATAAGCCATTAGCCAGACTCATCAAGAAAAAAAGGGAGAACACTCAAATCAACAGAATTAGAAATGAAAAAGGAGAAGTAACAACTGACACTGAAGAAATAAAAAGGATCATGAGAGATTACTACAGCAACTCTATGCCAATAAAATGGACAACCTGGAAGAAATGCACAAATTCTTAGAAAAGCACAACCTTTTGAGACTGTACCAGGAAGAAATAGAAAATATAAACAGACCAATCACAAGCACTGAAATTGAAACTGTGATTAAAAATCTTCCAACAGGGCTTCCCTGGTGGCACAGTGGTTGAGAGTCTGCCTGCCGATGCAGGGGACACGGGTTCATGCCCCAGTCCAGGAAGATCCCACATGCCGCAGAGCGGCTAGGCCCATGAGCCATGGCCACTGAGCCTGAACGTCCGGAGCCTGTGCTCCACAATAGGAGAGGCCACAACAGTGAGAGGCCCGCGTACAGCAAAAAAAAAAAAAAAAAAGAAAATCTTCCAACAAACAGAAGCCCAGGACTAGATGGCTTCACAGGCGAATTCTATCAAACGTTTAGAGAAGAGCTAACACCTATCCTTCTCATACTCTTCCAAAATATAGCAGAGGGCCGAACACTCCCAAACTCATTCACAAGGCCACCATCACCTTGATACCAAAACCAGACAAGGATGTCACAAAGAAAGAAAACTACAGGCCAATATCACTGCTGAACATACATGCAAAAATCCTCAACAAAATACTAGCAAACAGAATCCAACAGCACATTAAAAGGATCATACACCATGATCAAGTGGGGTTTATCCCAGGAATGCAAGGATTCTTCAATATACGCAAATCAATCAATGTGATACACCATATTAACAAACTGAAGGAGAAAAACCATATGATCATCTCAATAGATGCAGAAAAAGCATTCGACAAAATTCAACACCTATTTATGATAAAAACTCTCCAGAAAGTGGGCACAGAGGGAACTTACCTCAACATATGACAAACCTACAGCCAACATCATTCTCAATGGTGAAAAATTGAAACCATTTCCACCAACATCAGTAACAAGACAAGGTTGCCCACTCTCACCACTATTATTCAACATAGCTTTGGAAGTTTTAGCCACAGCAATCAGAGATGAAAAAGAAATAAAAGGAATCCAAATCAGAAAAGAAGAAGTAATACTGTCACTGTTTGCAGATGACATGATACTATACATAGAGAATCTTAAAGATGCTCTCAGAAAACTACTAGAGCTAATCAATGTATTTGGTAAAGTAGCAGGATACACAATCAATGCACAGCAATCTCTTGCATTCTTATACACTAATGATGAAAAATCTGAAAGAGAAATTAAGGAAACACTCCCATTTACCATGGCAACAAAAAGAATAAAATACCTAGGAATAAACCTACCTAAGGAGACAAAAGACCTGAATGCAGAAAACTATAAGACACTGATGAAAGAAATTAAAGGTGATACAAACAGAAGGAGAGATATACCATGTTCTTAGATTGGAAGAATCAACATTGTGAAAATGACCCTACTAACCAAAGCAATCTACACATTCAATGTAATCCCTATCAAACTACCAATGGCATTTTTCACAGAACTGGAACAAAAAATTTTACAATTTTGAGAAAGAAAAATAGAGCTGGAGGAATCAGGCTCCCTGACTTCAGACTATACTACAAAGCTACAGAAATCGACAGTATGGTACTGGCACAAAAACAGATATATAGAACAATGGAACAGGATAGAATGTCCAAAGATAAACCCACGCACATATGGGAACCTTATCTTTGATAAAGGAGGCCAGAATATACAATGGAGAAAAGACAGCCTCTTCAATAAGTGGTGTTGGGAAAACTGGACAGCTACATGTAAAAGAATGATATTAGAACACTCTCTAACACCATACACAAAAATAAACTCAAAATGCATTAAAGTCCTAAGTGTAAGGCCAGACACTATAAAACTCTTAGAGGGAAAACATAGGCAGAACACTCTATGACATAAATCACAGCAAGAACCTTTCTGACCCACCTCCTAGAGAACTGAAAATAAAAACAAAAATAAACAAATGGGACCTAATGAAACTTAAAAGCTTTTGCACAGCAAAGGAAACCATAAACAAGACCAAAAGACAACCCTCAGAATGGGAGAAAATATTTGCAAACGAAGCAACAGACAAGGGAGTAATCTCCAAAATATACAAGCAGCTCATGAAGCTCAATAGCAATAAAACAAACAACCCAATCCAATAATGGGAAGAAGACCTAAATAGACATTTCTCCAAAGAAGATATACAGACTGCCAACAAACACATGAAAGAATGCTCAACATCATTATTCATTAGAGAAATGCAAGTCAAAACTACAATGAAATATCATCTCACACCAGTCAGAATGGCCATCACCAAAAAATCTAGAAACAATAAATGCTGAAGAGGGTGTGGAGAAAAGGGAACACTCTTGCACTGCTGGTGGGAATGTGAATTGGTACAGCCACTATGGAGAACAGTATGGAGGTTCCTTAAAAAACTACAAATAGAACTACCATATGACCCAGCAATCCCACTACTGGGCATATACCCTGAGAAAACCATAATTCAAAAAGAGACATGTACCAAAATGTTCATAGCAGCCCTATTTACAATAGCCCGGAGATGGAAACAACTTAAGTGTCCATCATCCGATGAATGGATAAAGAAGATGTGGCACATATATACAATGGAATATTACACAGCCATAAAAAGAAATGAAATTGAGCTATTTGTAATGAGGTGGATAGACCTAGAGTCTGTCATACAGAGTGAAGTAAGTCAGAAAGAGAAAGACAAATACCGTATGCTAACACATATATATGGAATTTAAGAAAAAAAAAATGTCATGAAGAACCTAGGGGTAAAACAGGAATAAAGACACAGACCTACTTGAGAATGGATTTGAGGATATGGGGAGGGGGAAGGGTAAGCTGTGACAAAGCGAGAGAGAGGCATGGACATATATACACTACCAAACGTAAGGTAGATAGCTAGTAGGAAGCAGCCACATAGCACAGGGAGATCAGCTTGGTGCTTTGTGACCGCGTGGAGGGGTGGGATGGGGAGGGTTGGAGGGAGGGAGACACAGGAGGGACGGGGTGTGGGAAGAGACGTGTGTGTATAGCTGATTCACTTTGTTATGGGGCAGAAACTGACACACCATTGTAAAGCAATTATACTCCAATAAACTTCTAAAAAAAAAGAAAAAGATTTGGACAGAAAAAAAAAAGCTTTTGCACAGCAAAGGAAACCATAAACAAGACCAAAAGACAACCCTCAGAATGGGAGAAAATATTTGCAAATGAAGCAACTGACAAGGGAGTAATCTCCAAAATATACAAGCAGCTCATGAAGCTCAATATCAAAAAAACAAAGAACCCAATCCAAAAATGGGAAGAAGACCTAAATAGACATTTCTCCAAAGAAGATATACAGATGGCCAACAAACATATGGAAAGATGCTCAACATCCCTAATCATTAGAGACATGGAAATCAAAACTACAATGAGGTATCACGTCACACCAGTCAGAATGGCCATCATCAAAAAATCTACAAGCAATAAATGCTGGAGAGGGTGTGGAGAAAAGGGAACACTACTACACTGTTGGTAGGAATGTAAATTGATACAGCCACTATGGAGAACAGTATGGAGGTTCCTTAAAAAACTACAAATAGAACTACCATATGACCCAGCAATCCCACTCTTGGGCATGTACCCTAAGGAAACCATAATTCAAAAAGAGTCATGTACCACAGTGTTCATTGCAGCTCTATTTACATTAGCCGGGACATGGAAGCAACCTAAGTGTCCATCGACAGATGAATGGATAAAGAAGATGTGGCACATATATACAGTGGTATATTACTCAGCCATAAAAAGAAATGAAATTGAGTTTGTTGTGAGGTGGATGGACCTAGAGTCTGTCATACAGAGTGAAGTAAGTCAGAAAAAGAAAAACAAATCCTGTATACTAACACATATGTATGGAATCTTAATAAAAAACATGGTTCTGAAGAACCTAGGGGCAGGACTGGAATAAAGACGCAGATGTAGAGAATGGACTTGAGGACACGGGGAGGGGGAAGGGTAAGCTGGGACGAAGTGAGAGAGTGGCATGGACTTATATATACACTACTAAATGTAAAATAGATAGCTAGTAGGAAGCATCTGCATAGCACAGGGAGATCAGCTGGGTGCTTTGTGACCACCTAGAGGGGTGGGATAGGGAGGGTGGGAGGGAGACACAAGAGGGAGGAGATATGGGGATATATGTATATGTATAGCTGATTCACTTTGTTATAAAGCAGAAACTAACACACCACTGTAAAGCAATTATAGTCCAATAAAAATGTTTAAAAAACAAACAACAACAAGAAAAAAAAAACTAGCGATTCACAGCAGAACAAATCCAGGTGATTGGTAAACATCTGAGAAGATGCTCACTAGTATTTAAAGAAATGCAAATTAAAGTAACAAGGATTAGTCCCATCCATTTGCTACTGGAAATGGGAACTACTATTTCATTTTTGAAATGCATATCCTTGAACCAGAAATCCCACTCCTAGGAATTTACCTCACAGAAGGAAAAGCACCAGTATATATAAAATGTTATCTCTATTTGTATATCAGAAAATGAACAAAAGTTAAAAACAGAAAGAAAACTGTGTGTATATATGTATGCAATATGGACTGGATAGGCCTAGGATCACCATTCTTTTTACTCTTTCTGGGTGTTCTTACCTTCTCTTAAGGGTAATATGCTGATGGTTTCCAGATCTTTATGTTGAGTCCAGACTGCTCTCCTGCACTTTAGACAGCAGACTGCACAGTCCCCGCTGAATGTCTCAAAAGTAGGGCCAGGTACATCATTTGTGAGCCCAGAAAAGAATGAAAATGCAAGACCCTTGTTCATAAAGGAGGAAAAAGTACCATTAAAGGTACTAAGATATAAAATATTTTCCTTTAAAATATTTCATTTTTTATAAAAACAGAAGAAGGGTAACAGTGACCATCATCCAATTAGTGATGAGGATTAGAAGTGTCCTAGTACTGCTGTAACAAATGACCACAAGCTTAGTAGCTCAAAGCAACCCAAACGTATTCCCTCCCAGTTCTGGAGCTTAAGAGTCCTGTAATCAAGATGTCAGCTCCAGGAAAAAAAAATTCATTCCTTGCCTTTTCAGCAACTAGTGGCATTCCTTCATTTGTGGCCCCTTCCACCATTTTCAAAGCCAGCAGCAGAGCATCTTCCTATCTCACTCTGCCTGCCCTCTCTCTCCTACCCCTCATCTCTGCTTCCCTCATCACATCTCCTTCTGTGACTCTTCCACTTTCCCTTACAAAGACCCTGTAATTATACATTGGGCCCACCCGGATAATCCAGCATAATCTCCCCATCGTAAGATCCTTAATTTAATCACAACTACAAAGTCTTTTTTTACCAAGTGAGGTAACATATTCATATGTTCTGGGATAAGGACATGGATGTCTTTGGTGTGTGTGTTGAAGGGGGTACATTATTCTGTCTACCACAATGATTAACAACATAAATTTACAAATTGCAAAAAATATTTTTGGTGTCATAATATTATATAACACAATATATTGATACCTTGATCGATCACAAGATTTTTCTGGCTCAGTTTTCTACAAATTTATTTATTAGGTCATCAAAATTTATACTTTTAGCAACTTCATTTTCAATCGACATAATTGAAGGCACCATCAGTCTTTCTTGGCAAATGCAAGATGGCAAATGTTTTTTGATAATTTCAAATTTAGACAAGGAACTTCCTGCTGATGCAGCCATTACTGGTGCTGATACGAGTATTTCATGGCCTGTAGCAACTTTGGGATTAATGTATAAATTTTAGTACATCTAGAATTTATGATTCTCATGGACCTATTGTTCTAAAAAGGTTTAACTCATAATACAAATCAGCTTTGTGTAAGTCTGGATTTAGTTTTAAATGTACATTTATACAATAGTATATTAATTTTTCCTCTGACATTTCCTGTAACTTGTGAGGGCTGTACAATAAACCGAAAGTGGCTTCATGATGTGTATATAACTCAAAACATCTGTTTATGCATTCTATTGCTACATTCAGTTATAAGGAAAATTAATTTAAAAATTGTCTTCCTCATTAATAAGTGGCTCATCTGAAGCTTCATATGAAAATAGTGTTCTTTTTTGTTGAATAGACTGATCCCTAAATTTAATTTATCTTTCTAAACCTGTGGGTATTTGCTTTGCAATTTGCAGCAGTTTTAAAAACCAGAAAGTCTAAACTCTTTGAAGAATTCTAATAAATCCTTTATATATGCATTACTACAATTCCACATGTACACCTTTATTTTGTAATAATTTACTGACAAAGTTTAATGCATAAGTGAGAGCAGTTCTTGTCACGGCACTCAGGTTGGAGAGTTCACATTTGTGTAAATCCTACAGGGATGGGCTCCAGGGACAGACAGGCAGGCCCATTTCCCATTGTGAGCCCCAATGTGGAGCCCCTGCTCTCTCCTGCACCTACAGCTCCTGCTACCAGGGCTGCTGCTTCTGATGCTATGGACAGCACCAACCTGGGCCCAGTTCCTAGCCTGACTGCCTTGAGGCCCCATGTGCCCCAGGCTGCACAAGAGGCCTATTTGGTTTGTTTGTTTGTTTTAAATTAAATTTTTTGGAGTATAGTTGATTAACAATGTTGTGTTACTTTCTGCTGTATAGCAAAGTGAATCGGTTATACATATACATATATCCACTCTTTTTTAGGTTCTTTTCCACATATGTCATTACAGAGTATTGAGTAGAGTTCCCTGTGCTATACAGTAGGTCCTTATTAGTTATCTGCTTTCTGTATAGTAGTGTGTATATGTCAATCCCCCACATTACCTTCCATGCCTGTGGATCTGAACCCACATGTGCACACGCTACCACCAAGCATATCTCCACTGTTCATGCACATGCTTCATTGTCATATCAGACTTCATTTACAAAACACAGATCAAAGATAACATTGTTATGAATCTTAAGAAGACAACAAAGCATTCAAACAATTATGGGGTCCTTCTGGGAGTGGGGTCCCTATGTGACTGCCCAGATGGCACACCAAAGAAGATGGCCCTGGTGCCAGTTAGGCCCCCTGGTACCTAATCAATCAGTGAACATACATCAGGTCCATGTCATAGATCTGGTGTTCACACATGGTATCTTTTTCCATCCTCTCCTAAATGTGCTCTAACAAGGAGGAACTTGGGAGTAGAAACAAATGACTGTTTCTACTTCTACTACCAAAATAATCACTCAGATGGCTGTATGCCTTTGTATTTTCATACCCATTATCTCACTAGAGTGCCACAGTCCACTGCGGTAGTGAGAAAGGATTATTGGTTCTAATTAATTAATCCTCACAACAATCCACGGCGGTCTGGAAGTATTTTTAATGCTGTCTGACAGATGAAGTCAGAGGTAAAATGACTTTCCTATCTACCCCACCAAGCTGTTGGGGAAACTGAAGTAAAAAGTGGTTATGAAAAGTGTTTTGTCAACAGTGAGGTAGAGAACACATATAAGATATTACCATTATTCTTCTTTGGGAACATCACATGGTAAGGGCAGGTTTACTCTAACTAATCAAGATCTCACCTCTTAAATAGTAAATCTTTTCAGCTCAGTCTACCTGGCCAAACAACCTAAGATCACTATACCTTAATCCAAACTCTTCATGGTCTCAGTCCATTCAAGAAGTGCAATTTGCTAGTTCCAGAAAAATAAAATTAGGCGACCAGCTAAGAATATACCAAATAAATTCGAAAACGAGTCTGAGAGATACAAAAGAGGAAAAAATACTATCGTACGTTTCTAAAGTAAGTAACATATTACTGTAAAAGTATTGGATTAAAAAGGTAAATCATAAATAAAATTATGAAATTCTTAGAACTCAAGGGCAATTAAAAAATCACATGTCAAAACTTTGTGGGACACAGAGAGAACTTTCAGGCTTTTTTGTTTTTTAAAATTTTTTAATTTTATTTATTTTTTTATACAGCAGGTTCTTATCAGTAAGCCATTGTATACATATTACTGTATATATGTCAATCCCAGTCTCCCAGTCCATCACACCACCACCACCACCCACCACTTTTCCCCCTTGGTGTCCATAGGTTTGTTCTCCACATCTGTGTCTCTATTTCTGCCCTGCAAACCTGTTAATCTGTACCATTTTTCTAGGCTCCACATATATGTGTTAATATACGATATTTGTTTTTCTCTTTCTGGCTTACTTCACTCTGTGTGACAGTCTCTAGGTCCATCCACCTCACTACAAATAACTCAATTTCGTCTCTTTTTATGGCTGGGTAATATTCCATTGTATATATGTGCCACATCTTCTTTATCCATTCATCTGTCGATGGACACTTAGGGTGCTTCCATGTCCTGGCTATTGTAAATAGTGCTGCAATGCACATTGTGGTATATGACTTTTTTTGAATTATGGATTTCTCAGGGTATATGCCCAATAATGGGATTGCTGGGTCATATGGTAGTTCTATTTGTAGTTTTTTAAGGAACCTCCATACTGTTCTCCATTGTGGCTGTATCAATTTACATTCCCACCAACAGTGCAAGATGGTTCCCTTTACTCCACACCCTCTCCAGCATTTATTGTTTGTAGATTTTTTGATGATGGCCATTCTGACCAGTGTGAGGTGATACCTCATTGTAGTTTTGATTTGCATTTCTCTAATGATTAGTGACGTTGAGCATCCTTTCATGTGTTTGTTGGCAATCTGTATATCTTCTTTGGAGAAATGTCTATTTAGGTCTTCTGCCCATTTTTGGATTTGTTTGTTTTTTTAATATTGAGCTGCATAAGCTGTTTATATACTTTGGAGATTAATCCTTTGTCCATTAATTCGTTTGGAAATATTTTCTACCATTCTGAGGGTTGTCTTTTCATCCTGTTTGTAGTTTCCTTTGCTTTGCAAAAGCTTTTAAGTTTCATTAGGTCCCATATGTTTATTTTTGTTTTTATTTCCATTACTCTAGGAGGTGGATCAAAAAAGATTTTGCTGTGATTAATGTCAAAGCAAGACAAACATAATGTCTTATGTGTTCCTCTAAGAGTTTTATAGTGTCCGATCTTATATTTAGGTCTCTAATCCATTTTGAGTTTATTTTTGTGTATGGCGTTAGGGAGTGTTCTAATTTCATTCTTTTACATGTAGCTGTCCAGTTTTCCCAGCACCACTTATTGAAGAAGCTGTCTTTTCTCCATTGTATATCCTTGCCTCCTTTATCATAGATTAGTTGACCATAGGTGCGTGGGTTTATCTCTGGGCTTTCTATTCTGTTCCATTGGTCTATATTTCTGTTTTGGTGCCAGTACCATATTGTCTTGATTACAGTAGCTTTGTAGTATAGTCTGAAGTCAGGGAGTCTGATTCCTCCAGCTCCATTTTTTTTCCCTCAAGACTGCTTTTGCTATTCGGGGTCTTTTGTGTCTCCATGCAAATTTTAAGAGTTTCTGTTCTAGTTCTGTAAAAAAATGCCACTGGTAATTTGATAGGGATTGCATTGAATTTGTAGATTGCTTTGGGTAGTATAGTCCTTTTCACAATATTGATTCTTCCAATCCAAGAACATGGTATATCTCTCCATCTGTTTGTATCATCTTTAATTTCTCTCATGACTGTCTTATAGTTTTCTGCATACAGGTTTTTTGTCTCCCTAGGTAGGTTTATTCCTAGGTATTTTATTCTTTTTGTTGCAATGGTAAATGGGAGTGTTTCCTTAATTTCTCTTTCAGATTTTTCATCATTAGTGTATAGGAATGCAAGAGATTTCTGTGCATTAATTTTGTGTCCTGCAACTTTACCAAATTCATTGATTAGCTCTAGTAGTTTTCTGGTGGCATCTTGAGGATTCTCTATGTATAGTATCATGTCATCAGCAAACAGTGACAGTTTTACTTCTTCTTTTCCAATTTGTATCCCTTATATTTCTTTTTCTTCTCTGATTGCTGTGGCTAGGACTTCCAAAACTATGTTGAAAAATAGTGGCAAGAGTGGACATCCTTGTTTTGTTCCTGATCTTAGAGGAAATGTTTTCAGTTTTTCACCATTGAGAATGATGTTTACTGTGGGCTTGTTATATATGGCCTTTATTGTGTTGTGGTAGGTTGCCTCTATGCCCACTTTTTGGAGAATTTTTATCATAAATGGGTGTTGAACTTTGTCAAAAACTTTTTCTGCATCTATTGAGATGATCATATGATTTTTCTCCTTCAATTTGTTAATATGGTTTATCACATTGATTGATTTGCGTATATTGAAGAATACTTGCATCCCTGGGATAAATTCCACTTTATCATGGTGTATGATCCTTTTAATGTGCTGTTGGATTCTGTTTGCTAGTATTTTGTTGAGGATTTTTGCATCTATATTCATCAGTCATATTGGTCTGTAATTTTCTTCTTTTGTACTATCTTTGTCTGGTCTTGGTATCAGGGTGATGGTGGCCTCATAGAATGAGTTTGGGAGTGTTCCTCCCTCTGCAATTTTTTGGAAGAGTTTGAGAAGGATGGGTGTTAGCTCTTCTCTAAATGTTTGACACAATTCACCTGTGAAGCCATCTGGTCCTGGAGTTTTGTTTGTTGGAAGATTTTTGATCAGAGTTTCAATTTCATTGGGATTTAGAATTACTTTGAGTATATAAAATACTATTTTCTATAGGGAGTTATTGTCAGGGAATAATTCAGCTACCAAAAAATTCTGCCTTTGTGCTCTGACCAACAGAAATTTGCTTATAAACATTTCTCTTTTTTACGGACAAAAGCAAGAATCTGCTTTGGGGCTTCCCTGGTGGCACAGTGGTTAAGAATCCGCCTGCCAGTGCAGGGGACAGGGGTTCGATCCCTGTTCTGGGAAGATCCCACATGCCATGGAGCAACTAAGCCCGTGCACCACAACTACTTAGTCTGCACTCTAGAGCCCACGAGCCACAACTACTGAAGCCCACGTGCCCTAGAGCCCGTGCTCTGCAACAAGAGGAGCCACTGCAATGAGAAGCCCGTGCACCGCAACGAAGAGTAGCCCTCACTCATTGCAAATAGCGAAAGCCCGCGCACAGCAACAAAGACCCAACGCAGCCAAAATTAATTAATTAATTAATTTTTTTAAAAGAAGATGAGTCTGTAACATCTTGCCCATAAGCAAGGAAGCTATCAAACGCTAATGGGCTCTGTCAAAATGAACCAAAAGTCAAATTTACAGGGCTCCCGCTGGCCAAAAATGAGCTAATTTAAGTATCAGAAAAACAATGACTTCATTGGATTAAAAGATAGTGATTATTAACAAATCCATGAATCCATAATACTTTAAAAAATCTCATTCTTACCATTGGAGTTTACTAGGGTACCTATCCTTTATTTTGAAAATTGTTAAATAAAGGGAAAGAATCAAGCATCTATCATGTCTTCCCTACATGAACTTCATTTCAGGATAACCTAATAGTTGATAAGGAGAAGTCCTCCTTTATGGAAAAATTCCTGCGAGTAAATGTAAAATGATAGACTTTGAAAATTACCACTTCACAGACCTTGTGAAATAATGGATCTAGGAAATGACCATCACCAATTATCAAACCATGAGGTGAAATGTTGACAGGAAAATTTATAATCGATGGATTGAGCTGCCAGCACCTACACTCACTAATGAATCTTAACATCATTAAAAGTTGGACAACCAAACAATATGTGTCTCCTGATAATAATAGGAAATAGGAAATACACAATAACGACTATGAAAGAATTTTGCTAAATAATAATAATAAGTAAGCCTATATGTCTAACTATCTAATTACAGGAAATATGGGATACAGGAGCCAGTTACATGACACCAACAGATATAATCAGCCAAATCCAATATGTCGGAAATTCTAAAGAAAAAGTAAACTGGTTTCTTCAACAAATAAATGGCATTAAAAAAATAGAATGTGTGTGTGAGGGAGGAGGGGTGCTGTCATAACAAAAAGAAAGAGAGAGAGAGAGAGAAAGAGAGAGAGAGACTTAAGAGACATAGCAAGCAAACACAATGTGTTGTCCTTGTTTGGATCCTGATTCTAAGAAACCAAATGTAAAAACAAAGCAAAACATTTTTTATACAATCAGGGAAATGTGAACCTGGAGTGTACAATATTATTAAGGAAGTATTAATTATTCTACTATATATGAAATTATGTTATGGCTATGTTTTTTAAGTGTCCCTACTGTTAGCCGAGTGGTCACACGTGCCAGGGTGCCATCTTCTCCTGGTAGGATTGACTTTTTTAAAAATTAATTAATTAATTAATTAATTTTTATTGTTTTGGCTGCGTCGGGTCTTAGCTGCGGCATGCGGGATCTTTGTTGAGGCATGTGGGATCTTTTGTTGTGGCACGCAGGCTTCTCTCTAGTTGTGGCATGCAGGCTCCAGAGCGCATGAGCTCTGTAGTTTGCGGCACGCAGGATCTCTCTATCTGAGGCACGTGAGCTCAGTAGTTGTGGCACGTGGGCTTAGTTGCCCCATGGCATGCAGGATCTTAGTTCCCGGACCAGGGATCGAACCCAGGTCTCCTGCATTGGAAGGCGGATTCTTTACCACTGGACCACCAGGGAAGTCCCAGGACTGACTTAAAGGAATGACTTAACCCATTCCTAGGCATAGATTATCTTTGGCTGCTTAAATCTTTGTTAGGGAACCTTATAATGGATGGATCAGGTTGTCACTGAACCAACTGAGTAATCCTAGCAGCTCCAAGATGGGACAACTAAACATAATGTGCCTCAAGATTTGATGGAACAGGACCTAATACAATGCTTGGCACATAATAGGGGCTCAATGAAATTTTGTTAGAAGTAGGCTCCTATCATGGGCCTGGACCCACTCTTCTACTCCAGCAGCTTTCTGCTGCTTAAATGCTGCCCTCTGGACTGTGTAGCTGTTCTTAGTTCAGGCTTAGGATCGACAGTGGTCTGCTCTTTATAGCCCTGCTGCTATTGCTGCTGCCATTCCCACCACTTCCATTGCTACAACCATCACAGACTCAGATTCTGCTGCACTGGGAACCGCAGAGTTATCCACCCAGAGTTATCTCTCTTCTTGCTCCGTGTGAAAGCAGACTTTCTTCTTTCCAGTATGACCACTGTCTCAATTGACCTTCGGAGGTTTGGCTCAGAAGTGGCCACAGTCCTTCTAATGCCTCTTCAGATGGACAGTTCTATATGCCAAGGAGGAAGTGATGCCACATAGCCAGGCTAGGAGCGTCCCTCGTGCCTCCTCATGGGCTAGGCCATCTCTACTGATCAGCTCTCTACCAGGACACCCAATGGCTCTGGGGCCCTTCAAATTCTCTCCCTTCTGTCTGACTCCCTCGACTTCCTGAGGAACCCATGCATGCCCCACCCCTCCTTTGCGCATGGCAAGAGGAATGGGGGTGATTAATCTCAGTGTCCTTGGAGCACAAGTATCAATGCCAAAAGCCCCTTTACTCCTTCTCCCTGGGGGCTCAGGGGTTCTCATAAAAAAAGGACGCCAGGGATCTGCCCCCACATCACAGAATTCCAGAGCTCTGCATGCAGATAAGCTCATCCAGGACATCACTACCCAGAGCGAAATGAAAAGCCATCTCTTCCTGGAACAAAAATGAAACACAACAGGAGGAGGCGGCAAGCACAGGCAGCGTTAAGAATGAAAGGAAAGAGCTGAGCAAGCAAATTAAGGCCTTTTCTCTGAAAAGTAAAGCCAGGCAGAGGTACCATAAGGGCTTCTAATACTAAAGCAGTGATTAACACCCAAAATGGAGCCTGAACAAGAGCCGAGCACAGCAGCAGCAGATTTCAGCCTCTAATAAAATTGCAGGGTGAGTGAAGGACATTTTTTACATAATCCTGGTAAGGAATACCCACTTAGATAAAACAAAATTTTTAAATAGTCATAGTTCAATTATCTAAGTGATTTAGATAGACAGATAGACTATAGAGACAGACTAAAAATATAGATGCATGTACATTTCTATAGTCTGTCTTTCCATTAAATATGCACACATGATATTAAATCTTGCTTAAATCATATTTGTCTTATTGTTTTGTGAGTTTATTGTTGCTTTTCCAGAAAAAGTTCTGACCGACTAAATCATGTGCTTGGTTCCTTCTCCTTAGTTATTAGTTAGGAAATATCCACAGCCCCTAGCCGAAAGGCATCACTTTGAGTTGGTTGCAGATACCCACACTGCAGATATGTGGCCCAGAAAACAAACCAAACTCATATCAAGGCCAATGGCACCAGGACCAAGCCAAGGGTCTATGAAGAGTAAAGTGACCCACACCCACTGTGTCCTCCCCAAATGATTTGACAAAGTTACACTAGATCCCCGAGATAAATCATTGTACCTGCTCCCATCCCACCCACCCCAGAAGTGAAAAAGCCTCATCAATTTGTAATCTAGTCCCATACAGGGTAGAGTTGGGTTGCTTTTTTAATCATTTAGCGAACACCTGGTAGGGCTTACTGTGTGCTATGAACCCATTACAACTAGATGTTAACTCCTTTACTTCAACCAGGAACTTGTACATCCGTGCAAGAAGCACGCGGCCACGGCTCCCTACTCCCATCCACAATGGCCCCTTTACACCAAGCTCGTGTGTATGTTACAGGGAAGGGAGATGTATACATTGCCACTGAAGCAGACCCCCACTTATTTGTAATGAACACTTGCCAGATAGAAAGAAAAATTCTCAAAGGCTATTTATTAAGCTCCCAACATCCTTGGGGTGCCGTGTTGGCCACTGTAATTACAGGAAACATTTTCGACTCTGCTTCTTTTCTGACTGCGCGGCTGGGAGGCCCAGGGAGTGGGCCATGGTAACCATGCTTCATTTTCCTGGGCCATTGTAACCCTAATGAGATCCATTCTGATTGCAATTAGAACAGCGCGCAGCAGGTGAAGCCATATGGAACGTGGTCATCTTGAAGCAGAAGCTGAAAAGGGGCTTTTGTCTACTCAGCTCTGCACATGCATTTTCTAAAATCAAGTCCCACCTGGTCCTACCACAGCCCTGTAAAGAATGGGAATTGTCTGAGGGCTGAAGCTTCAATCCATGCCTGCACGACAAACAGGAAAACAATTGCCGAGTGCCTACTGTGTGCTTGGTGCAGTGTTGGCTTTTTCTTCTGTCGCCTCATCAAACTCACAGTAAGCAACATTCTACTAAAACTGAGGCCCAGAGAGGTCATCAGGCCTGTCCTAAGTTGCACAGCCTGAGTGTGACAGCACCAAACCTCCTCACTCTATTGCTTAAATGTTTTCTATTCCAAGGGACGTCTCCATTGAAATCTTAAACTTTCTGCACTCTTTTTCATTGCTTGGATAAACAGATGGTCAGAAAATATTCCTTTCTCCAGAGGGTCTCTAGGCTGTTTCTGCGCCATATTACGTGATAACTGACTGGGGGCAGCCGCTGACTAGGCAGAAGCCCCCCACCGCCCGCCTGCCCTTGGCAACTTCCATTCAGAGCAGCTGGGGGAGGGGTAGGTGGGGGACAGGAGTGGATGGGCTGGAAATCAGATCCCAGAATCACACATATCACTGTGGGTCTTACCCTGCTCACAAGGACTATTGCCCTGGTACAGGCTGAATAAAGTGAGGTATGAAAAACTCTTTCTTTGCACATAATGATTTTTTACTGGAACCACGGTACCTCTTTCCTTCCTACCCTCCCTCTTTTCCCTGCCACCCCCTTCAACACACACACATCTCCCTCCACCATGGCTAACCCAGCAAATAGCATAGATAAAGAAAACTTAGAGTCCGCCATTTCAGGGCCACACTGGTCTATTAAAGTCTAACAAAGAGTAAAGCTTTATGCTGAAGAAAACAGGTTTACCTTGAATTTGTGAATTGAGAGCCTTTACAAGGAGCCAGAGAAAACCTTTAATATTAGGCAAACCTATTATTCCATAGACTGCTATAAAATAGTATTTAATTCTAGGTGGCCATGTGGCCTAGCATACTAACTCTCAGAAGAATGTGCACTGTGCACGGAAAGGACCTTAGGTTCTAATTGGAGAATTTCATTATTGGCTATAAACACCAACAAATGACAGAGTTATGTATTTGTATGTAAATATGTCAAATGATTAATGGGAAGATGAATTATTTTCTAAAATAGAACAAGTGACTCTTCTCAAGACCCGCGTGAATTCCTGTCAACAAGGGAGGTCAGTCCTCCCTCGTACCTCCAGAACGCGTGTAACAACTTGCTCAGTGTTCTGCCCGAGCAGCCCCCTCCCCAAACCACTGTCCCACATGCAGACTCTCAACGCTCTGGACCAGTGTCACAGCCCCCAGCCGTGGTGGCCATAAGGCACCCTATTTAATCTCTGGGGGACCCGGCATCAGGTCAGCTTTTGCTCCATCTTACTGTCAACATGAGACCTCAAATTCCTGCCATGGAACCTATAGCTGGACCTCTATTCTGAAACCCTGGCCTCAGGCTCAATCTTGACCTGCTCGGGACTTCAGTCTGGAAGCCAGGAGAACAAGGCAGGGCCCCAGTGGTCTCCTCCTGCAGAAAGAGATGCCTTCCCTTAAATGGCAGCCCAGAGCCTGGCTCCGGTCTATGTGTTGGCAGTCCGTCTTCCTGCAGCTGTCACCATGCTTCTCTGATGCCATGCTCTGCCTGGCTCCTGGCAATCTCCCCACCCCCGTTCCACCGCCTCGTTCACAGCAGGTAGGCAGGCTTGGTTCAACGTCAGCAAACTCTCCTGAGCCTGGCCTGGACATGGACCTCTCCTAAATCTCAACTTCCAGTAGAATCGCTTAGCAGTGTTAAAAGTTCCACTGTCACGCCCAGCCTCTCACGTGGCTATGAGCACAGATGGAAAAGCTGCAGCCGCATAGACTCAAATATTCGGGGGAAATAAACTGCACTTTTTCTGGCACCTGGCTGAACCATTGCAACAAAATGGTTTCTGGGGGCATAAGGATGCTTTAGAGAGGATACAATATTTCACATGCCAACTGCTTTAACAGTCCTTCTTCTCTGTGTCCATGAGCTGTGGAGGCCAGAGAAGCTGACCAGGACTATAGGTCAAGGAAGCAATTGGCCTCGCCGTCATTACCATGCCTACTGGGAAAAGAAAACAAAACCACTCAAATACACTTGACTTTTTTTCCCCTTAAAACATCTCTTCCTCTATAAAAAGGAGAAAGATCATTACAATAATGTGAAATTTCAAAGAGCAGAAAGAAAAAAATACCAGTTGTCCTAATACCCAAAGCCAAGAACAATCGTATTTTTTTACCTTTTTCCTGTCTTCAGAAGCTGAAACCTGTTTTGGAGTGAGAAAATTTGGAGCATCTTAATGCCCAGTGAATGACTGACTCCTTTTCCTGGTCCAAGTGTCTGTCAAGTATTGTGGGAGCACTGTCCTTCACAAGGGAGGCAGCAAACTGATTCAAGAGGAGTGAATTTACCAGCTGTCATGCCTGTCCCTACCCCACCTCTGGATTCCCCACCATCAGAGACAAAGAACAAGGGCATAGATACTTACAGATCTACCATCTTCAAGAAGCTCTTAGGTTAATTCAGGAAAGGGAGTGCACCTCTCTCCTTGACAACTGAACATCGTGGAATACTGATGAAGAAAAGCCATCAATGGATGGAGAACTAGGATCAAATCTCACCTGTCTCTGTGGTTATAGACAGAGCCTTTGAACCTTTATCTTCAGGGCTAGAGATACTTCATTGGCAAGGTGAGGGATTTCCAACTCTTTCTAGGGACCTGCCCAGTTCTAGAACTTATTTGAATTCCAAAGGCCCCACAAGACTTGTGTTTAAAGTTGTGTTGGGGGTTGAGAGGAGGGGTCAGGCATGACAACTGAAAACCAAGATCTCAGGTGTAAAGTTCCAGGCTTCAACTTTCTGCAGCGTGTCATCACCTGAGCTGATGGAACAAAGCCTTCGTGATGCCAGAACAAGAAGCCCGGTGGCCCCGTTCCTGGATTGAATTCCCTCTCTCAGAGATCACTGATACCTGTTCTCAAAAATGCCTGAGAGGGCTTCCCTGGTGGCGCAGTGGTTGGGAGTCCGCCTGCCGATGAAGGGGACACGGGTTCATGCCCCGGTCCGGGAGGATCCCACGTGCCACGGAGCGGCTGGGCCTGTGAGCCATGGCCGCTGAGCCTGCACGTCCGGAGCCTGTGCTCCGCAACGGGAGAGGCCACAGCAGTGAGAGGCCTGCGTACCGCAAAAAAATTAAAAAAAAAATAAAGCCTGAAAGACCGTAGACACATAATAATTGCTAATATTTGTTTAGCACTTACAATGTTCCAGGCACTGACCTATGAAACAAGACCTCAAGAATCAACCAACAATCTAAAACTTGAACAACAGGAAAACAGTTAAATAAGTGATAGAATATCATTCATCAATTGAAAATGCGTTCAAATAGTAGCTGATGAAATAGGAACATTTGCAGACTATAATGTTAACTGAGAAAAGCAGGATTCAAAACTATACAAATGGTGTAATCCCAACTATTTTTAAAGCCAAAACATGAATAGAGGAAAGACCAAAAAGACATATACCAGCCATGTTAAGAGGAAGCAGGACCAGCTACATAATTAGCAGGACCCGGTGCAAAATGAAACTGTGAGGCCCCTTGTTCAAAACTTATTAAGAATGTCCAGACAGCAACAGCAGAGTTCTAAACCAAGTTTTGGGGGAGGGAGGTCCTTCTAAGCACGGAGCCCTGTGGGACTGCAGAGGTTGCATGTTCAGGAAGCTGGCCCAAGTGCTGGTTAGGTATTTCTGGGTGTTAATAGTATCAGTGATTGTTTCCCTTTTTGTATTTGCCTATATTCACCAAGTTCTGTTCGTGAACATACATTATTTTTTACTTTTAGGAAATATAATGAGTGATGTTTAAAAGAATCAACAAAAGTTAACAGATATTGACCTGTAATTATAAAGTAGCATGATTGGAAACACAAGCCATGCTACATCACAGACAGGTGAGGATTGAATCTGGGATGCAGGGACAAATGGCAATCTGGCCAGAGGGGACAAAGTCAGAAGCTGCCACAAAAAGATGGGGAGAGGGAAGGGAAACCCTGCAGCTGACTGAGGAAACAAGACCCCAGCTAGCTGCAAAAAAAAAAAGGTCCCCATCCCAATCTAGGAACATGTGAAGGATCAGCATAGTGTACAGACAAAAAAGATGGTTCCACGGTAAGCAAGAGTCACACTGGTAGTGGCAGTGATACAGCCTTACAGAGTGGCAAGGCACTAGCCCACATCACCTGTGATGGTCACAGCAAGAAACAGTGTCAAGAAGTTTAAAACTTAGAAGTAGTGGTCTGGGGCTTCCCTGGTGGCTCAGTGGTTAAGAATCTGGCTGCCAATGCAGGGGACATGGGTTCGAGCCCTGGTCTGGGAAGCTCCCACATGCCGCAGAGCAACTAAGCCCACGAGCCACAACTACTGAAGCCTGCACGCCTAGAGCCCGTGCTCCGCAACAAGAGAAGCCACCACAATGAGAAGCCTGTGCACCGCAGTGAAGAGTAGCCCCCACTCGCCGCAACTAGACAAAGCCCGTGCGCAGCAACGAAGACTCAATGCAGCCAAAAATAAAAATAATTAATTAATTATTTTTTTAAAATGTAGTGGTCTGCTAAGGAACAAAAGATACCCAAGTGGGGAGGGAACCCAGGAGTTTCACCGTCCTAGGTGGTAGAGGCAAGGCCGAGATGACTCTGTGTCAGTATTCACTATCTCTTTGTACCCTCAGGCTGGTATGAAGGGGAACCACGTATATTTTACTAATTTATTTAAACAAATGTTTATTGTCCGTCTCTGCCCAACTAGAGTATAAGCTCTTCAAGGACTAGGATTGTTAACTGTTTCATTCACTATTGTACCGCAGCTCCTAGGAACATGCCTAGCACATAGTAGGTACTCAAAAAAATATTCATTGAATGAAGCAATTGCGAGTTTGGTCCAATGCTTATCTCATTACGTGTGAAGCAGAGATCAGTCATAGATAGGATAGGCCAAGTCTCGAGAACAATCAGAATGGAAAAAAAATGTCCTTGTTTTTGAACTCCAAAGGGAACATGAGAGATTCCTTCTTAATTATTCAGTACCTTGATTACTCAGTGTTCATCCCAGAGGGGATGGAGAAAAAAATATACAACAGCGTCAGGTGTGAGCAACACACCTATCTACATCTCATTAAGATAAATCAACTCCTGGGAATTCCCCAGAAGATGGGCACTCTTTCCTCTTAGCTTCAGGAGGTGACCCCAGACACCACATGATCACAGGGTCATTCTGAAATTCTATTAAGAATTCCTGCCACCACATCTTCTGTGCACAGGTGGAAGAGAAAAAAGGAAAGCAATTAGTGAGATAGTAAGAGCTGAGAAAGGGTTAAATATGGGCCTGGGAATGCACACAGCCCGTCTCCTTCTCCACCCAGATTGTGCGCTCAGGCTGTGCTGTGTGGTGCGCAGTGGTCCAGCTCCCTCACAATGGCCCCTGTCGCCAAGAGGCCTCTCCTCTACATTTCTCGCCTAATCTCAAGCACTTGAAGGAGGTAAATGTAACTACAAAATGCTTTCCCCCACCCCTTCTTTTTGGGCCACCCCTCTCCCCAGCATAATAAACAGGAAATGTCTCCAGTGCTCCAACATCATCAGCTGCAGGCACTTTTCTGAATCTACCACTGCAGGCCTTTTGGGAACCCACAGAGAAATGCATGCACATGTCACCCCCTTTCCATTTTCCTCCCTGAGGCAGCATTAAAGAAGGCAGTTGTCCCATGTCAAAAAAGTAGCAGCTCGGAAGAATGGTTTTAGCCTCTGTAGAGACACAGACTGTCTTCGACACTGGCCCAAAATGCAGGGTCTGACTAAGGGCCTGAGCTGAGACTCATACTTACCAAAGAGCAGGGAAAAGAGAAGAATGGCATTTTCTTTGACCATGGTTTACAGCTGTGAATTCTCGGCTATGCGTGGAGACATTCTAAAAGGGCCAGCTATCCACCGTTCAGGGCTGGAATTAAGGCAGAAAGATGGCATTCGAGGGTATTCTGGTTTAGGGGCAAGAATGTGGGGTGCACACATGGGAAAGGGCACACAGGGGCTGTAAAGTCACAAGACCTGGCTCTGGCACAGAGATCGTGGGCAGTATGCAGCCCCTGCAGGAGAAATGAAGTACATCTGAGCCCAGTGGGTAGCCAATTTAGGGATTTCTTTTAAAAGACAAAATACAGGGCTTTCCTGGTGGCGCAGTGGTTGAGAGTCCGCCTGCCGATGCAGAGGACATGGGTTCATGTCCCGGTCTGGGATGATCCCACATGCCGCGGAGCGGCTGAGCCCGTGAGCCATGGCCGCTGAGCCTGCGCATCCGGAGCCTGTGCTCCACAATGGGAGAGGCCACAACGGTGAGAGGCCCGCGTACCGCAAAAAAAAAAAAAAAAAAAAAAAAGACAAAATACAATTTTCCGTAAGAAAGCATACCCAAACTAGTAGTAGAACAAAACACCTGCTACCAAGGAATTTGAAAAGTTGAATCCAAAGGTGGAGAATAGCCAGGTTTTCTCACTGCCGATGAGTGAAAGCAGACTTAAATAATCTATGTTAGCCAAAATAAAGTTGGTAGGGCCAGCTACCATCATGCCAAGAGAGTTTGTTCTATAAACTTTGCTAACAATGTATCAGTAGTGTTTGTGCTTGTAAACCTTCTATTGGGTTGGCCAAAAAGTTCGAAACTTTTGGCCAACCCAATATGAGCTCGATGACCCCAGGGAAGTTAATAACTTCTCTGTGCCTTGGCTTCTTCATCTGTAAAATGCAGGCAATAATACCTAATTTATATGGATGGTGTAAAAATTAGGAATAATGTGTATAAAGTACCTAGGACATCATAGGTAAGACAGTAGTGATGCTACAGTTATTACGTGATAGAAGAAATGATCAATATACTTCTGTCCTTGCCCTCACCTACTGCCAGTTTATGGAATATTTGGAAGAAGAAACAACACAAGAAAATTCAAATTATCACCATTCTATAACGATGAAACACTATGGAAATGGGTATAACCAAAAGGGATAAAAGAATTTCCAAAACCTGTATGTGAAGTGTAGTTGACATGGAGATTATGATGAGAAATAAGATAGAAAAACAGCAAAGGTGGACACAGGCTCACGAGCTGCCATAACCATGGCAGCAAATTTGAAAAGCGCAGTGCAAAAGCTGATCATGACTCAATATGGCTTTTCTGAAGATGTGGAAGAAATGAGGGCAAAAAAAGATCATTGGTTTTCTAGTAACAAGGCTACCCAGTGATCTGCAGACACTATGCCTGCTTCTACCACTGAGCAGACGGCTCCATGAAGACCACCCCCATGCTTTCCTACCTCTTCAGAACCCTACGGCGCCTCCTGGACCATGCCTCTCAGAGCCTCCTTTACATGCTATCTCGTGTTTCTTTTTTGCAGATCCACTTGGTGGCCCACAATCACAAGGTCCTTTAGAGCAGGATTTGATCTTATACATCTTTATAGTAAATGACCAGCACAGGAAAGTCCCTGACACTGCATGGCATGCTCAGCCAATGTGTTAATGTAATGAAGGGCTCAAGAGTTGTGCCATCCTTGGCTCCGATCACAACATTAACCCCAATTCTCTGGCTGGTTCTTAAAATTATGCCCCTTCCTCCTCCCTTTGTAGTCCTCACCTTGCTGAGCACAGGGCCCATCAACAAAGTAGGTCAACAAATAGGTCGAAATAATGAAAGGCACACCACCAAGGTTCGTGGCATCATACTCTTCCATCACCATACGGAACTGAGTAGCTTGCTGATGAGAAGGTAAGAGATTACCTGTTGCAAACAATTCAAAGTGGGTAGGAAATGTGTGGCCCCCCACTTTGTATATCAGGAATGGGGATAGAGTGTCTTCTCCCCTGACAAGCTTTAAAAATGTGGTACATGTATACAACAGAATATTACTCAGCCATAAAAAGGAACAAAATTGGGTCATCTGTAGAGACATGGATGGACCTAGAGTCTGTCACACAGAGTGAAGTAAGTCAGAAAGAGAAAAACAAATATCATACATTAACACATATATATGGAATCTAGAAAAATGGTACAGATGAACCGGTTTGCAGGGCAGAAATACAGACACAGACGTAGAGAATGGACTTGTGGACACGGGGGTGGAGGGGGATGAATTGGGAGATTAGGATTGACATAAGTACACTACCGTGTGTAAAATAGATAGCTAGTGGGAACCTGCTGTATAGTGCAGGGAGCTCAACTCAGGGCTCTGTGGTGACCTAGATGGATGGGATGGGGTAGAGGTGGGAGGGAGGTCCAAGAGGGAGGGGATATATGTATACGTATAGCTGATTCACTTCACTGTACAGCAGAAACTAACACACCATTGTAAAGTAACTACATCCCAATAAAAAAAAAAACGGCATTGTGACCAACCTATAATGAGACAGCCTACAGTATTAGCATGGACTAATGAGGTTCAATCATAAAAGCCACATTAGTTTAAAACATGACAAGATGGTAGGCATGGTATGGAAAGTAACGTTAATTGAGGTGAGGAAGGGAGACATTTGAAGACTGGGAAAAAATGAAGACCTTTGAGCTACTTTCCAAAAAATAAGGCAGTTGAGAAAAGGAAGGAATCACAAACTTTTTAAAAACTGTGTGTATGTGTGTGTGTATGTATGTGTGTGTGTGTGTATTACTGACTAGACTGCCAGTTCTTTGAGGACAGGAACAAGGTCTGCTTCCTCTCAGCATCCCAGTCCCTGGTACACGTTGTGTGCCTAATAGATGCTCATGGAATGCTAAATAAGATCATAAAGTACAGATAAGGGAGAGAGAGCTTGGCAAAGATAAAAAGGAGTCTTTATGAGACCCCTGAAGAAGAAAGGTGAAAACAACCCCCTAGCAGGAGTGAGGGCTAATGTAGGATTACACATGTCCCCCTTTCACTTAAACGCTTTCATCTTCAGCCCAAATCCCCACTTGGAGAATAAGGTACTTGCTTTTTTCTTTGCACCTGCCTGCAGACAAAGTGCTTAAGCTACCAGCTGGTCCTCTCCCTGGGGGTCAGTCCCTTTCCCCAACAAAGCACTGTGGACCTCAGATCCTACCTCATCTAAACACCAGTAACTAGATACTACAGCCAGATTTCTGGCAGGTTTCACTCTGGTTCGGCAGAGCATAGAGCAGCCTTTACTATTTCCAGGGCCAATGACACAATCTCAGCTACATCCCCGTCTTCCGTTGCTGGTGAAAAGCTGTCAATGCAGGCAGTTTCTACAGAATCAGTGCCCAACTTCATTTAATCTTAAAATTTCTCTTGGAGATAGATATTATTTTTCCCGTTTATAAAAGAGAAAACTAAGGCTCAGTAAAATGTCCTGATTGAGAACAGATAACTGGTAAAAAGCAGGGCTGGTACCAGGACTCAGGCCAGCAGAATGCACCCACCCACCTTTGTCAGGAATCCGTGGATTTCCAGCGCGAAAACCAGGACAGTGTCAGGCAAACGGGGACAAATGGTGACCTTAGCAGGGATGGTGTTATCTTGTTCGCTGTTGTATACCCGTGGCACATCATGGCTGCTCAACAAAGATTTGCTGAATTAATGAATTGAAGATAGAATGAATGATTTTATGATGGCCCCAGGACACCTTCAGGCGCTCCACCTCCTTTGTGAAAGGCCATTCAAGCGTCTCTTAGCCCCCTCCCCGCCTCAGCAAACAGTGAGGATCAGTGCGTCACCGCGCAGGAGAATTTCAACGTGAAAAAGGAAGACAGCAGAGATACCCTAAGGAGCAACCGAAATCGCGTTCTGCTTGCCTTTGTTGCTTTAGAGGAGGAAAATACATGAATGGTAAAGTTGATTCTTATTTTCAAATAAATTAAACATTCGGAAATGTGTGTTTGTTGTCTACTTTTAATAGCATATTTCTTTCTTAAGCCAGACTCCAAGCCAGCCTCCTGTCCAAGTTTTCTGTCATGCCTTATTGTCTAGTCTGTTCAGCTATTTTAAAAAATGTTGAATATCAATAATGGCTTTCAGGAGAGCATTGTCAACTTTTGTATGAAGCAATCTTGGTTGAATGAGAAGATCCCAGAGCTTACAGTTGCTGTCTACTGTGCTGCCTGGGGCTGGGCTTGAATGTGTGTGACTGATAACAGGACACATTTCTACCTTCGTTATTACATTCCTGCTCCATAATTCATTGGCCACTCTCTTTTTAGGAAAGATCTTTATGGCAAAGTGGGCAAGACAGCAGGTAAGTGCTCTTAGGAGAAAAGTAAGTCCAGCTACCTCCTGGGGCTGCCGGGCTGGGTGTGCATACCCCACGATCCCTGGCTGGCCCTGAAGTAGCCCTCCCATAGCGGGTGCCTTCCAGCAACAAGCAGTAGGCCATCCAGCTACCTGCCCGCTCTGCTAAGAGTTCAAGCACTGTGATAAGGGCATATCTACAAGGGGTTTGGCCCACTTCGGTTTGAGTTTCCTTTTGCCAGGCTAGAATGAACTATGAATATGCTGATTTGGAATTGCCTTTCTTTCCCAGTGCTGGTTGGTGCTCCTCCTGAGGGATCTCTAGCAGAGGGCTCCTTAGCTCCCAAAGAGCCTTTTTTTCTCTGTCGTCAGGCAAACAAGGGTCCCATCAGGAGCCAGGCCACTGATTCCAGATAACTTTTATTTAAGATTTCTGTTACTTCAAACAAAAAAATGTATTGTTTGCCTAACCGCTCTGTGTTCCATGCCAAGAAAAGTCACACAAGATTGCATATCTTAGCATTAAAACCCCCAAAGGATAATTCCTGGGGAAAGCTTTCTATTGCTTTGGGAAGTGTCATGGTTAATTCAGTTTGTCTGACCTGCCTGCTTGCCGGGTGGCTGGCTTAGAAAAGATGACCCCGGAGTCTTCCCTGAATCCAAACACACTGCGTAAAGGCGGAGCCTTTATGAGTTACTCTGGGCAAACAAACATGTCGATAAGTAACTTGAGAGAAAGAGCAAGAGAGAGAAAGGAGACAAGGGCTCCAGTAGGGCGAGCTGAGTGGACGAAGGAAAGTGAGGGAGGGGATAAGAGAGAGAAGACCTCTTCTTACAAACTGCTTCTTTGTGAATGAAGCAACATCCTGAAATCTAAGAGGATTCTTGCAGGGAAGAGGGAAGGAGCGAGACATTCCATAGTGTGTTAACCTGGCCACGGAGCCTTCAGAATCCTGAAGCTCATTCATTCGTCTACTCTGGTCCCTTTGTCCCAAACCCACAACCTTTGGCAGGGTCTCGGTGTGCACACGCTTCACTGTGGACACAGTACAAAGACCAGCAAATGGCTCTACAATCATGACCAGTGTCAGAGGAGCAGCCATCCAAGGTAGCAATACGTAGCATTTTGGTAGGTGTGTAAAGGTTAGGGCTCTCGGACCAACATGTGAGATGCATTAGACATCTGAAACTACTTCCCAGTTTTAAAAGGTGATTTCTAAAATAAATTATCAAAGATTGATTGTCTTTAGGATTTAATAGAGCTTGAAAAAAGGCAAACAGGCCAATAGAAGACCACATCTGCCACACTGCCACCAAATTATTTTATTCCTTAGAAAAACTATTTTTGCTTTCAAAAATCAATCCATAACTACCATTTGTGTGGCCATCGACCAAACTGTGACACTAATTTAGGACAATATCCATATTGACCTGTAAGTAAAACCCCAAAAGTTAAATATAAGATCTGAATTTGAATGTTTCCTTTTAAACAAAGCAAGAAAAACAGTATACTCTCTCCCCGGCCTCCCAAATTTTTTTTTTTCTCAATGGTAGAAAGCAAAATAAAATTGTGTGAAAGAAATGGCCAATACATTTCACTGGAAACAAATCTAATGGCTTTGGAAGAAGAAAAAATTCACTACTTAAAATGAAGCATTTTCTAAACTGTCCTTGTAACTCATAGATCCTATGTACTTACTGACCAGGCTGGGAAAGAGGTCTCTGCACAGCTTGGATTCTTCAGGCTTCTCTCCTTTCTATGTGGCCTCACTGAGAGATAAAGGGGCTGAAGGAGGAAGATGGCAAAGGGGGGGATTAAGTTGACTAGAGGTAGACAGTTGAGCAGATGAATGCATAGATGGCAGCCTGGCTAACTTTCCCATTGCTTGCTTTCCTAGTTTTAGGTTTATCATCCTCCTGAGGTATTATTAGGTTTGGAGGTTTCATGGCAGGAGGTTGTGGATTTTGCATTTAAGTATACTACTAGCAATATTCAAAAAGGCAAATATGCTAGAGACTTTCTTTTTTCCAAAAAGAATGCTATTTTAAAAAATATATGTGTGAAAGATTAGCTGGAGAATTAGTAGAAAGCCATAAAAGTTAATGTTGGCCAAGATGTGTCTTGGAAGTGGGAAAATAAAGATTACTATTGTTCTGGTTTATTAGTAGACTACAGTCATGTGTATAGTGAATTTAAAAGAATGCAGACATTCACATTATTTTTCTAGTAAGTCAATGATTTTTCGACTTGAAGTACTTTATATGAGGCAACAGATTTAGCAAGACTGAAATCCTCGTATTTCATCTGTTGATGAAAAGAAAAATAGGTGAGGATTTTAGTCTTGCTCTGCCACCAATTATGTGCTGTGTGACCTTAGGCAAATAGCTTGTCTTTTCTGGGCTTCAGTTTCTGCCCTTATTTCGAGGCAGTTGTATCAGATGAGTTCCTTCTAGTGTTCACAGTCCATGATTCTCTTTCAATCAGTCTGGAAATGGGGAGCATGGTCAGTGGGAAGGCTTGTTTAAGGGAACAAAGAACAGAATCAATTGAGAGATGTTTGGAGTAGGTGGGGCTAGAGAGCCAGAAGAAAAAAAATTGCAGCAAAAAGTGAAATTTAACTCTTTTGGACTCATGCCAGCCATTCAGCTTAAAACAACAGGACTTCTGGAGTAAAAGAAGGTTGCAATGGCCAGTCATCCCACACACCCTAAACCAAAGTAGGAGGATGAGTGGTAGGACAATAATCAGCAAAGTTCATTCTCTACAGAGGAAGGATTGTAGCACTCCGGCCCAGCCAAGAACGCTACTTTCTTTGAACTATGAAAGACTGCTGAGTACCAACCCCTGTACTAAATGAGGATGTGTCATATATGTCATTAATATGTACTCGTTATTAACAAGACATTATGTGAAACAGAAATGGAATAAGTCATAGTCCTTGTGCATAGCATCTAAATCCAATAGATTAGATTCAAAAAGGAGGGAGCTGACCATATTCTGGAAGGGGAAGACCCCCTGTAAAAGCAGACTCCTGAGGCTTGGCACTGAGCTAAGTGGTGAGAGTTGTGTGCAAATGGACTAGACCACCATTCCAGGGGCTGAGCAAAGGAAATTGAAGAAAGCTCCTGCTAGGGAAGACAGTCAAGGGCCAGGAAAGAAGGAGAAAAGAAGAAGCCAAAGCAGAAGGCTGGAAAGCCCAGAGGAAGGACCCAGCGTCTATAGCAGATATGAAACCCCAAGGTGAAGGGAAAATAGGGTCTCTGTGGGAGACACTTAACATGGAAGTGGGATTCGCAAGTACTGAGACAGGAGGAAAGGGAACAGCCGAGCCCAGAGTGAGCAGCGTGGGTGGGCCTCAGCAAGGCACTCCCTGGGGCCAGCGACTAAGTCCTGTGCTTCTCTATCTCCCCACCGCTGCACCCCGCTCCTGGCATAGAAAGGTGATAGACTGGTAAAGGCAGCAGGCAGAAGCCATCACCACTGGGGAAGGAAAAGATCTAGGATGTTTTAAAAGGGAATTGCTGAAAGTTCACCTGCTCTGAACACTGAAAAGGAGTTAAATTCCTGAGGATACAGACAAATGGCAAGTAGTCCTCAGCGCAGGCGTCTACAAGGAGCGAGCACGTGGAGGGATGTGGAGTCGGTGTAAAGCACAGCCCTTACTATGCAAAGTGCGGCCTGAGGACCTGCAGCGTGGCTATCACCTGGGATCTTGTTAGATGCAGACTCTCAAGCCCGGCCCCAGACCCGGTGAATGAGAATCTGCATTTGAAAATGATCCCCAGGGGATTCATATGCACATTAAAGTTTGAGAAGCACTGCACTAAACCGGGGTCAGCGAGCTTGTTCTGTTAAGGGCCTGATACTAAATAGGCTTTTCAGCCGCTTTCAGTTTCTGTCCCTGCTTCCTCCTCCACCTCCTCCTTTACAAGCCTTCAAAAAATGTAAAATCCATTCTTAGCTCACAGGGAGTGGTGAGATTGAGCCCACAGTCCTGGGTTTCCGCCCCCCCCAACACACACACACACACACACACACACACACACACACACACACACACACACACACCCCTGAGCTCCGGGAGCGTAGTGTCACGGACAGAAAGCAAAGCAAATACAGTCCAAATCCCCGGAGCTAAGTGTGAGCTTCCCCATGTGTCTTAACGTCTCTATGACCCAGGGTGCTTGTGTGTAAAACAGGGCTACTAGGAGTACCCACCTCACAGAGCTATTGAGCGAAAACGATAATGTATGCTAATGGGCTTTAGAAACTGTAAGACTATCATCCTAATAATTTTTGTCTCATTCAAAGTGAAAGAAGAGCTGGCTGTCCAAGAATGCAGTGACTTGGACGACAGCTGTTCCCTCCCCCACCCAAATCACCAACCACCGAGGGAGGAAATGATTTGGTTCACAGCTTGAGACTCAAAAAGCCAAACCAAAACCAAGCGAACAAAAAGTCAGACCTGAAGCTCATTTCAAATCATCAGCGCATAACATCTCCAGCTACATTTCTGCTTTTGTATCATCATGATTTTCCCTTCTGGAACATTCTAAATTTCTTTTAAACGAACATTCCCCTTGGATCCACCTACGTCTAACTCATACAACTTGGGTCTCAAATCCCCATGATCCTGTAGACCACAGAATGTCCTGGGTCATGTTTAGGGCTCATCATACACTTTTCACTTACGCTAAATGCTTTATATACATTAAAGTATTATCCTCACAACAACCCTGGTAAGTAGCCATTATCACACATAATATTTTACAGATGAGGAGACAAGTTCAAAAAAGTAATCAGTCCAAGGTCTAGTTGGACAGCTGTGGCAGAGCTGAGATTCGAACCCTGTGGTCTGACTCCAAAGCCCAAGGTCTTAATTGCAAAGACTTGCAACTAAAGAAGAAAATGAATGTTAGGGTATATTGGTACTAAATAAATACAAGAATGGAGTTTAGGGCAGTCTTTTTCAATGCCATGATACCCTCTGTGCAGACTGCGAGTGGTCAGAAAGGGTGTCCAGCATTTCTCAGGTACAATGTGCGGAGGCGACAAAAGGCAAGATTATTGCTAAATTTCTTCCTTCTAAAAAGGAAAAGGTGCGCGTATAAGGCCTCTCACCTTTCCGCATATGTGGTTTAAACTTTTCAAGCTCTAGGTGGTGGATTCTCTCTGTATTGTATCCGCCTCCCCTAGTCTAGGGCACCCATGTTTTTTTGCCCAGAAGTTGAGAGGTTGCAAAGGAACACACATCAAGAGGTGTTCGTGGCAGCAGGGCCACCATGAAGAACAGCCAGTGCACACAAGGCCCCGGGAGCAACATCACCCTCTCCCCATGGTTGGTCAAGGTTACTGTGTTGCCTTTTTGACATACTATCAATTATGCTACCGACAGAGATACTGGACCTTTAGTTTTCTTATAAAATAAGAAACTGAGTTTAATTAAACCATCAGTATCTTGGACCTAATTATTTCAGACAGTATTTAATTAATGTTTCATGGGTTCCTAATGTAATTAAGGTTCCTTTAATAAGACCTTCTGTGACATTAAAATATATGACCTTTATCTTCCTTATCTACCACATTCTGACAACTGAGATTTGTCATTTTCACTAAAAGGTATAGTTTGATTAAACAGAACAGACCATAAAATTAATTTGGCAAATTATACTTGTTTGTTTCTTTTTTCCTCCCCCTCAAGGCCTAATAAGTTAAGTCTTTTAATTAGCAGCACAGATACAAGTGCTCATGCTACCATTTTACTTTTAATTTGCCGAAGTGTTTCTTTTGTACATGAATTTTTGTGACCAAAGCAGATAACAACTATCCTTTATTAATCATGGTGAAGGGTTCAATCTTTAAGATATGAAAAATCATGAGCTGTTCTTTACTTTAACAATGACTGGTGATTGTTTTAAGATGTCTGGCCGTTAATAAAAGGGTTTAATTCCTGATACTAATAAAGCACTCTAAATACGAAACTCCCTATTGGCATTGCAAACAAATACAAACTGCATCCTACAATCTAAGGTGATTCAAAATGTGCTCATGACCTTCTCCGTCAAAATTCAAAAGATCTCCATGACCCCATGACCAAAATTCAAAAGGTCCCCATGACCTTCTCCCCCAAAGCTGCAAATATTCAAGACCTGATTGGGAAAAGGGGATTTAGTCTCATATTGGCTAAGTATATAATTTGCTAAGAAATTATATTGTTCGACAAAAGTGGGGGAAAGGTAGGCTAAGAGAATTATAATTCAGGCGGGAATCCTTATATTGTCTTCCCACTTTCAAGACCCCCAAAGACTAGACTCCCTTCTGTTTTCGCAACGAAGAGAACAGATTTCTTCTGAAAGGCAAGATCTTCCCCCACCTTTAAGGAAAAGAGCCCAAATTGGGAAAGGAAAAAGAAACAATGGTTCTTCCGTGAGATGCTTTCTGTCTGGTTCCCAAGTAGTGAACATAAGGGAGGGAGCGGGAGTACAGGGTAAGTATCCTCAGAGGTTTGCAGAGAGTCTGGGGTGCACCTCTCCAAAGTCTGCTGGGTGAGATCCTCAGCACGTAGGATGGAGGCTGTCACTGGTCTAGACCAGTGGTGTCCAACAGAACTTTCTGCAGTGACGGAAACGCTCTATATCTGCACTGATCAATGTGGTAGCCACAGGCTATTGAGCACTTGACCTGTGGCTAGTGCAACTGAGCAACTGAATTTTCAATTTGACTTAACTTCAAGTAATCCAAATTTAAACTGAAATAGCCACATGTGACTAGTGGCTACGTTATTGGACAGGGCAGTCTGGATAATTTCCCCTCCTGGCCCCACCCACTCACAGAAGGGCAGCCCCCTTTGCCAGGCACTGCAATATCTGGGGCCCAGCTCACAAATGCCCAGTTACTCCTCTGAGCCCGACTCTACTGCCTCACTTGGCACTGCTTCCAGTTCATACTAACTCCTTGCTTCCACAGCAGCTCTGGGGTAATGTCCCTATGGAAGAATTTGTCCACGTGCTGCCACTGCCGTTTCTCACTGGTTCAACAGATGACAAAACTACTATGCCCTGTGAGGCAGAAAGGGGGAAGCAGAGAAATAGCAACTTCTAGAGGCCACGTTCCTTCAGAAAACAAAATGTAAAGGGAGGAAGGACAGCATTCTGGAACACGGGGCCAAGATTCTGGAGGATTTCCTGCTCTGTTAAGTGGCTTGGAGGTCAGGTGGATCTAAAGTAAACTTCAAATACCTCCACTGCCTGGCTGTGTGATCCTGAGCAAGTCATTTCACTCTCTGAGTTTTTGTACCCTCCTCTGTAAAAGAGCGAATAGCACAGGCCTTTCAGAGCAGCATTCCATGTGGTTATTCCTCTGTTAACCGGTATAACACTGCGCCCAGCGCCGCGTGTGAGAACAGTTCCTTTTGCTCTTTTCCCAGATCCCAGATTGAAACCTAGAAGGGTGGGCTGAGTCCTGGGGAATCGTGGCGCTCGGCCTATTGCTTGGCTAACAGGTGGGCCCTCTGGACTTTGACTTCATAGTCAGTCTAAGACTCAGAGAGCAATAGGCTACTTAGGAACTCCACTTGGTTAAGAAATGAGACTGCAGAAAAGTCAGAGTACATTCCAAATATATATATATTTTTTCTAATCAAACACATTGAGTGGATGGTGTCCAAAAAGTTAGATTCAGCTAAATGGAATCAAGACTTTTGCATATCACTGCCCAGCGTGAGTTTCAACTAGTGGTAGCAGTCCAAAGAGTGGCTGGGGGAGTACCTGGGGGGTCTGCTGGGGTTCCGGGGATGTCCCCCATCCCCATCTGGGTGGTGGCCACATGGGTGTATACATATTGAAGAACTGATCCTTCTCCACACTTAAGACTTGGGCACCTTACTGAATGTAAATTACACCTCAGTAACTTTTTAAAAATTACCATTAGTTAATTCTAAGAAGGATGAGCCAACAACATATCTGTGGAGTAGCATAAATGTCCCCCTAAAGCAAGTGACTGGCCTGAGGCCGCACAGCTAGCTATTAAAAGGTGAGAGGCTGTTTTAGAATTCCAGTCTCAGGACTCCCAATCCAGGATGCGTTCCAAATCTCCAGGATGCTTCAACCACTGCATGAGTAGTACTCTTTGCGTTAGGTCTGCAAAGAGCAAACTTATGTTCTCTGTGTTAGTAATAGAGCTGACTTTTTTACAAATAAATATCAGAAGCAATCCTTAGCAGGAAGCACTCACCCAGAAGTGCGCTGTGGTCCCCAAACTGTAAATGCCACCAGCCTCCTCTCAGTCTTCTCCCTCCTGAGAGTGTTCCTAAGATTCCCTAATACCAGCCATCCTGGCCCACGCCTGCACCCTGCTTCTCAGGACCACTCTGAGGTCAAGCAGCAAACCTCCAGGTGATGGCGGAGAGGGGAGAGAGTTGGGGTCTCCTGGGCATCAGATCAGTCGAACCCCTGAGGGTTACGGCAGGAGGGTGGTGTTAAAGATGTGAGAGAGGAAAAGCTAGAGCTTTAAGAAATGAATGGTAAAATTTCCTGCAGCTCTGCTCCTGGCTCAAAATACAGCTGAGGCCAAGACGTTTTGAGCTCCCTGTAGGTGATCCTCAGAAAGTGGAATTACATACTTAAAACAAGAAACAAGGAACAAGAAATGTAAAAACATAACAGAGGACTTCCGGTAATGACTGATGACTTTTCATTATCACTGATGGAGTTTCCATGAGGAATCGTGTTGATGCGAATGATGAATTTAATTTAACAGAGTAGTTGCAGGATGAAGCTTACGTGTAATAAAGTAGTTCTAAGACTCTGATAGTAAATACAGAGAAAATATTTCCAACACAGAGAACAACTACATTTGGACTTGTAAAGTGACACTTTTCCCATTAATTCCTGAAATCAGATAATGTTTGCCATCTCAGTGGATCCTTTCAATAACCAAATAGTTATTTTCCTTACATCTTCTTTCTTTAAAAGCCTCTTCATTTGAAGAATGCAGGAGGAGGGCAATGATGAAAAACTGGCCATCTTAAAATAAAAATAAGATAGGGATATGAAAAATAGACTTCCGTGTACAAGTTCAAAAAAATTGCTAATAGCTGCAATGGAATATTTCATTACCAACACAAATCAGGCATCGTTTTAATCAAATTGAATTTAGATTATAGACTTTCATGTAAAACCTAATTTACTTTGAATTCCCCCATCACGACTTGTGTGCGCCTTACAGGGCAAGGTTAAAGAGATTACATCTGGGTTCACGTCAGCAGCATCTGCTGGTTAGTCCTCTGCATGCTGATTTAATGAGAGGTTATGCACAGTCTGTGAGAAGGACTTCTGTTCCAGGCAGGTGCTTGAGAGAAATCTTCACTTCCATTGCGACAACTAACGGGACTTTCAGAAACAGGAAGCCGGTGCATCACTGTCCTCTGATGTATAAAATAGTGTGATGTTTGTCACCACTTAGCTAAACTTACAAGCAGAAATTAGGACCAGACTTATTTTTCTTTTGCAGTTCCAAAAGGAAGAAACACTGTCAGTATGAAATGTAGCTTTTCAGAAAACCGATTTATGCATATACCCTAAAACGACAGTCATCCTAAAGAGGCATATTTCTATGCAACACAATGCTACACATAATTGTATAAATAATGTGCATATTATAGAAGTAAAATGCATTAAAGACTGCTTATGAACAGGGAGGGAACACAAAAATCATTCCTCCTGAAAATTCTAATACAAATTGTTAAATAATTTAAATTCATTAAAACATTTTCTATTTCAATTCAGAAGTTCTTCAGAGAAGAGCTTAAAGATGTTTCTGTAATTATTGTAACAGGAAGGGGTTCGAGCCATTAAAATAATCTTTGGCAATTCAGTGTGATTCCCCTTATTTATGCAGCACTCTTTTCTGAGTGTGCCTAACTCCCCTTTTGCCTTCGCTGAAATGGTCACTTCTAAGCGGTGTATCACAAAGAGGTTCAAATTCCAAAATCAATCAAGTCATTTTGCCAAAGAAGAAGGATTTACAATTGAGTAATCTGTAATCATATAGATGCCTTATGATAATTACCTTCCTTTTGAGCATATATTTGTGACCAGGGGTGTTATAAAAAGGGTGGGAGAGGGTGGATGAGACTGAGAAATCCCGAGCATTTTATTTTTATATTAAAACCCCTTTGTGCGTATGCCCTACTCTCATACCATTGTGCAAACCTAAGAACTGGACATAGCTCTTGACAAATCACAGTTTAAATATTCATTTTGAGTATGCATAAAAATTATGATAAGAAGATGGGCAATTTTCTCAACAGGCCTATCATAATCATGAGAAGAACTGATTATTCGTGGTAGGGGATACAGGATGAACAGGTGTTTGGGCTCAAGAGAATACATTAATTTCCCCAATTTCAACAACTGGGATCTCGACTAAAGATGAGAGAAGTTTTTCTAGCGTCTGCCTATTTGAGGGAAGCAGGCAGGAGCACACTGGGGTAAACTGGAGTTGTTCTGAAGCAGCTACGCACGTGGCTTTGCATCTGCTTCGGAATGTATTGACCTCTGCTTGTTTTTCACTGAGTCATTAGTGAGTTGTAAACCTCTAGTCAAGCTCCCCAGCTCCCTCACGGAGGATGTCTGCAAACGCCAAAGTAAAGGCTCTAACCCTCCTGGCAACTGACACAACCAGGCAACTGCTGGAGAGAAAACGGAAAGAAAATGGCCTCAGCCGCAAGGAATGTGAAGGATTAGGATGTTTAATGACTTAGAAGTTGAGCGATATTGACAATCCTCCCAGTGTTTAATCACACATTGAAGACAACTTGAAGAGTCAGACAGAGAGTAGTTTAATTTGAGGACAATAAAAGCAAACAGTCTTGTCCAGACAAGTCAATTTCTGGTAAAGTGACAGCATGTCTTAAATAGAGTTTTTCCTACCCCACAGCTACAGTAGTGGGTAGATTCAGTGGCCCGTTTGACAAACAGCCAGATGTTCAAATGCACATCTTGTCTGAGCTGGCCCCTTGCCCAATCCGATAATATATGAAATGAGAATGAATGACCATAATGGCGATATATTACTATCTTTTGGTCCTCAACGACATGTGCATTAACTATTAAGGCAGACTTAAGATTATTTAGATGTCTAAAGTGTATCTTTTGTGATTTTCCTAGTACCTCTCTGGATGCTCAGGGGATAAACATAGTTAATAACAATTGCAAACTATGTTATGGAAAGAGGCTGAATGACTTTCCCTGTATTAAACAAGCACTTCTCAGTTTGGCAAAAGCCTCAGCTCTTTAGTCATCCTACAGATCCACTGCTTGTTGGAATTCTGTCCATTAGGAAAACTACCAGACAAGAAAACTAGGAACATTTTTTCCTCAGAGGGCTTAGAGGTGGGTGGGGCAGGTAAAACCTGCGGTGAGCAAACGAGAATCTGCATGCCAATAGATGGGTTTAGCATACATTAACACATTGGTGGGTAAGGAACCATTGTTTATGTGTTAATGAAGACATTTTCCTGATGATGGGTATGCATTTTTGCATAACTCTCACTTAGAAAGTTGGTGGAAAATCTGACTTACCCCGAGCAGTGGGGGAAAATAAAACAGTGATTTCCTCTGGGAAAGAATCGAAACTTACCCAGAAGGTGGCCAAAGTAGAATAATCCAGCACGTTAAAAACTAAAATATCACTATCAATCAATCAGAAGTATGAAATTTTCTTCTGCTGTGGCATGAAATTGTGGTTTTCAAAGTCAAAGAGATTTGTCCTTCTCAGCACAAGGCTGTAGATTCAAACACGAATCCTGACTCTTAGCATGTTAGGAAGGCGACCGCCTTGAAGACACCATCGCTTCCAGTGACCTGCCTTCCTGGCGCAGTATGGGGCGAGGTGGGGGGGGTGTTGATACATAAGCTCCCAAGTGAAAGTACCTTGGACAGAGCCTCGAGCTTGTGCTCCGGAAACGCCAGTTTCCCCAAGGCCACATTCAACTTTTCCTGAGGTATTGCCCTAAAACCCTTTTGGGGTCAAATGACAACTTCCTTATACTTCTTCCCTTGCTTAAAAATAAGCATCCGTTCTCTGCAGGGCCCACTGCAAGGCACTGAGGACCCATGCCCTCAAGGGCTCACGTTCTCCTCTGCTGGGGGGATGGCTGACACATGGAAAACGGGCAATGGCAGGACACTGTGGTCAGGGCCTCACTGAGGTCAGTACGACACACTCTCCTGGCACAGAAACCACGGCCAGTAACCCTGTCCTGGAAACAGGGGACTCAGCGCAACTCCTCTCCGGGTAACTTAATGCTTTGAGGTACCTAAACTGTTATCTCCCCCAAAGCTGGAAGACCTCAGAATCACAGACTGGCGAAAAAGGGAGTATTCACTCGGCAAGGGAGGTGGCAGCAAGTAGGGAAGGGTGGGAACCATGTAGAAGGGCGTCCACTCACCTACCTCTAAACTCCCTTGAAAGTGTAAACAGAATGCCTGGGGCTTAGCAAGGAAACCGACTTTTGCCAAACAAGAAGACAGGGTGTCTGTCTCTTTTGTTTCGACTGTTTTTATAGCACATAACACAGTATGTCTTACTTTAAAGTGGTATCCAAATAATTGTTTTTTTTCCAGTGGAATCCCTTTGCCTCCCACCCAAACAAAAGCTGCTACAGAATCCCGAGAAGAAAAGAGACAGGCAGGGCTGCTCCAGTTGAAGACAGGGAAGGAGGAAAGGCATTCCCCGAGGCCACTCCAAAAGGTCTGCATGCTCTACAGACTGCCGGCAAGAATTTCTGTCCCCAGCAGTCTCCCCACTAGACTGTGAGCCCCCCAAACAGGAACCATATCTTCCTTATGTTCCTATTTCCCAAAACGACCACACTGCCTGGTAAATAGCATGAACGGAAGTGAACTGAAATGAAAAGGAATGCGAGGGGAGGAGAAATAAATAGCGCGTGCCAAAGAGAAGCAGGATGTGTCAGGGGAGACAAGTAGGGTAAGTTACTCATGGTCAGATGTGGTGACCTCAGGAAGAAAATAGTTGGGATACAAAAATGAATAATGCTTGTCTCAGGTAACTCAGAACATGGTGCAGAGAGAGAAAAGCAAGCAAGCAAACAATTAGGAAACTATAATTAAAGCAACGTTGTATACAAAATCCACCAAGGCGGGAACATAGAACCATAGAACCTGGGATGCAGGGGACAGAGGAGGTAAAGCTTGAGCTAAAATGTAAACATCTGGTCACAGAACTGGGAGGGAAGGAAGGGAGAGGCAGGCAGGGACCAGATCAGGAAGACCCTTATGTGCCACATCCAAGAGACTGGCTTTACTCTACAGGAACTGGAGAGCCACTGAATGATTCAAAACAGGTAAGTGACAGGCTCAAATCTGGATATGTAAGCTCCACAGGAGCGGGGATTTGGAGTTTGTTCCCTAATGTATTTAGAAGAGTGTCTGGCATATAATAAGTAATAACACTTGTGGAATGAATGAATGAATGAATGAAGGCTCTACAGCTCATTGGTTACAGGGTCCATCCAACTAGGCTCAAAAATCACTTGCTCTGGAGAAAAATTTTAAATTTGGGTCGACTATGGGGGAATACAACATTTAAAAAACAACAAACTGTAAGGAGGCCTGGTGGTCTAGGGTAGGAAAGTTAAATGGGAGGGAACTCCTCCCACCACTGGCCCCAGGCTAAATGAGCTGAAACACCTGCAGGAATCTCTCCTTTGGAATGCACTTTCACTGAAATGTTCTGTTCTTAATTTAAAAACAGTTCTTTACTTACAGATAGTATTTCAGAATTTACAAACAGATCTTCTCTATTACATCACTTGATTAACATAACCATCTGAGAAGCCTGTGGTCACCCCCTTCCACAGATGAGCTCACGAAGGCTCACAGAAGGGAAGTGACTTGCCTCGGGTCTCTGGATTTCCTGGGCAGGACCTCACAGCTTCCCCATACCGCTTCTCTTGTGCACAAAGGATTACCAAGGCATTTTCTTTTTTTGGAATGATAGCTCAGAAAAATTGAAAAGAGCCCCAGTTTCTCCATTGCAAGTTTATAACTGATTTTGAACATCATGATAAGGATAACCCTCCTGCTCAAAAATCATTGAGGTACTGTCTGTAAATGCTACCTGAGGTGGGCAGGGGGTGGGGGGACTGCTGGTGCCTCACTGCACAAAGAATCAAGTCAAAGTCTTCAGCTTGGTTTTCAATGTCCTCCCCACGTTAACCCCAACTCCCACCTTACACTGTGCTTCCTTCCAGCTCTAGGCCACGTGGATTTCACCATTTCCCAAACACGCCTTGCACTATCCTACCTATAGGCCTTTGTGTTCGTTGCTTCTTCATCAGGATCCTTGCTGTCTATGTCTTTCAAGGCACAGCTCACAACCCAGAGTCCACCTTCTCCAAGAATCCTACTAGAATACCCCAGACAAAATGGCTCCCTCTCTCCCCTGTACTCCTATGGCACTCAAGACCTTTGTATTGATAAATGCCCTGAGGAGAGGCTGACTTTTGTTTCTGCAATTTCCTGGAGAGCAGCATCTGTCTCTTCCACACTGTCCAAGGCAGGCCAGTGCCAAGACACACAGGTCAGCAAGGGGAGCATGGAATGTATGTGTCCCTGTCCCCTCACCCCACCACCTCCATGGATAAAATCAGGAGGATGGCCAGGGTACCCTCTGCATAAGGGTGGGGGGAGGAAAATCTGTGTTACATTCCTGAACATGCCCTCTTGCTTGATGCTTTCCCAGCAATTTCCCATAAGCAATGCCAGAGCTGCTCCCTGGAAGACCAGCTACTTCCTACTGAGCTGAGAGCTCGTTGGGGGCACAATCCAGATGTTCTTTGGCTCAGTGAAATCCCATTTCAGTGTCCACCGTGCATGGTCCTAATCACATCCTATTGTCACAGACTTAGTGCCCCCAATGTCCCTGGCTCTGTGCTGGGTGCCAAATAAACCAGGAAGGAATAAGAAAGTCCCTACCCTCAAGGAGCTCACGGTTAAGGGATGAGGTGAACAGATAAACCGATGGTGATTAAACAGTGTGGCAAGAGCTATGAGAGAATAAACGCATGGGTGGTCTTGGGAGCATCATGGAAAGGCACCCAACCCAGCCTGGACTATGGGGTTGGGGGAGAATCAGGAAAGATGTTATAGAAAATTGGCAACCTGAGCTGAATCTTGAAGATTGAGTAGCATTTAATCATTTAACAGAAGGAGGAGAGGAGGGTGGTTAAGGAAGGAGTTCCAAGCAGAGAAGCAAGTTTGTAAAGATGGAAGCAAGAGTAGAAGCTGGTCAAGAACACTAAGGAAGCAATTTCTCGCAGTGCATTACAGGCAGGGTGAGGTGAGTCAAGAAAGAGGAGGTTAAAGAGATGAGAAAGGGGCAGGCATGTGATCCCTGGCTTCCTCCACCTCCTGAGATCCACACAGAGCTCCTGGAAGTTGAGGAGCAGGTAACTAGTGATGGATGATTGTTCTAGGTCACCTTTTGATCCCTCTACTCTTCCAACCTGTCTTAGTCAGCTTGGGCTGCCATAACAAAATACCATGAAAGACTGGGTGACTTAAAAAAAAACAGATGTTTATTTCTCACAGTTCTGGAGGCTGGGAAGTCCGAGATCAGGGAGCCAGCATGGCCGGGTTCTGCCGAGAGCTGGCTTCCTGATTGCAGACTGCCCACTTCCCTGCAGAAAGAGAGTGAGTTTTGGCCTCTTCTTGTAAAGGCACTTAATCCCATCCCCATGAGGGCTCCATCCTCACAACCTAATCAGCTCCCAAAGGCCCCACCTCCAAATGCCATCACATTGGGGATTAGGCTTCAACATAGGAATCTGAGAGGGATACAAACATTCAGTCTGTAACAACTCCAGAGGCCCTCCTCCAGCCCCAGCCCACAGCAGACTGCGATGCCTTCTCTTGTGGATAAAGATCTGGAATCTAGCTTCCTTGGCTTGGTTCTGCTTCTACAAGGGTTTGCTTGCTGCCAGGGGCAGTGCATCTAAGAGAACCACCATTTCTGAAGAAAATCAAGGACCACTTCAGTTTACTTACTATTAAAAACAGCATCACGTGGGAACTTTCAGAATCTTCAAAATCTTGCAAGGGAAAGGGCCCTTAGAAAGCATCTAGTCCAAAGCCCTCATTCCTCACACGGGGAAAATGAGATCCAGAGAGAGGAAGTTCTTTGTCTAAAATCACACAATAAGGGAATGAGGCCCTCCTAGGGCAGTGTGGTGGGAAGAACCCATCATTTCAAGATAGATCAAATCTCAAAGTTTTGTCACTGTGTAACCTAACTTTAAACAGGTTGTTAGGATTAAACGAATACCATAACATCTGTAAAGGTCACATATAGTTATCAACCTGTAGCAGCTTTCAATAAATGGTCACTATCATTATAACTTTCTGGAACCTTTGGCAAACCCACCTTTGAGTGTATATGACATAAACCAAGAGATTAACTTGAACACTGGGAAAAGTGGGAGGTCACTGCTGGTGAATTGGATACTGTGTCATCGGACTGCTTTGCTATGACTTTGCTATGAAAGGCCTACCTGGCAGGGCTGAGGAACAAAATATGGAATCCTTTCAACTCCTAAGAATGAAGGGAAATAGGCATCACCGTGAGAGATTAGCGTGCATTGTCTGAGAAGCTCACACTAGCATATTGGTTTACTTATTTAATCCTGAATCTGACTCAGTATCAATTTTAATGTTTCTAATTAGTGTAGTTTGAGAACTGGTGACGTCTCTCTCCAGCCCTCCTCTGGGGGAACAACCTAGGGAAGGTGGGGTCCCTCCTCATTCTTCCTCTGACATTTGTCACTGTTCATTAAGACAAGTGGCCATCATTAGGGGCTCTACTTAAATATAGGAAGAAATAATGATATGCTTCTTAACATGATCTAGTATCAACAGCACTTTAGGCTCTGCATTTAATGGAAAAAAATACTCTTATTGACAAAGTGCAAGCAAACTATAGTTTGGTGGAAAGATAACTGGACAAGGAGTCAGCAGGGGTCCTTTCCATGCCTGATTTTGCCAACCATATGCTCCACCATTTTGAATAAGACACTTAATCCTTCTAAGCCTATTTCCTGATCTGTTAAAATATAGGTAAGTTTGTCCCTATCTGTGCTACATAGCTCACAAGGTTGCTGTGATGATGATGATGGTGGTGATGATGATGATAACCTAACACTTACTGAGTCCTCTATAGTTCAGTACTTTACTTACACAATCTCGTTTATTTTCCATAATCACCTTAAGGGGTAAGTATCATCAATTCCCATTTTTATAGATGAAACTGAAGCTCAGAGAAGTTAGGCAATTTCCAGAAAGGGCCAGGGGCAGGATTCAAACCAGCTCTGAGCTCTTAACCTTTCCTCTGTGCTGCCTTTTTATCCATCAGAGCCCTACCGAGTCTTTCAGCAAGAGTTTTAACTAGGAGTCAATCAAGGTTTCATGCCAGATCTCTTTCTTCAAATGCAATGGCACAGACTAACCACAGAATTACTCTTAATCTGAAGTCTCCCCGATTTGTTTATTTTAAAAATGGTTTTTGTAATTCTCTAAGTCTTTTTAAAAGCCACTGTGAGGAATGATAAGACTCTAATCTCTGCAGGTGATTAGAACTACTTTTCTTTCCTTGGCGTGGTCAATTGTGCCTATTTCTGAGACCTCAGAGAAAACATAAAAGCTATGAAATCTGAACAAGACTCCTCTCCTACTTCCACACGACTCCTGATGCTATCTGTAGAAAGAATATCCTTTCTCCTGAGCTCTAAAAGAAAAAAATTAAAACTTAGACAAACTTGTCTAAAACTTAAACTTTTAGACAAAAATAAAGGATTTAAGACCCATATGACACTAATTGCGTATTTTTAACAGCAGGCATGTCTCTATTATTAAGGATACTTTTTGTTATCTCAAAATTAAACACAAGAGGCCCCTCTGTCACAAACCAAAACTCCCATCATGTCAGTGAGTGCTCTCTAGAGAGCCCTGGCGGAAACAACCTCAAGTGATAGAGCCGAATGTAGGAGATGGCGATGCAGAATTGGAACCATGGAGTAATTGGTTCATTTTCTTTTCTTTCATTCAAAGAGGACTTCCTCAAGGACTATGATTCATTCCAGAAACATCTGTGCATACCCACGTAAGGGGTAAGAAAAGTGCCATGGTCCCCTCTCCCCCACACTAGAGGAATTTTCAATCCCATTTCAGGGGAATAAGAAAGCGCAGTTGAAAAACAAGATAACTCTTAATTGAGCGCGCTCTGTGCTAAACAGAATGCCAGGTGCTTCAGCTGTATTATCTCACTGAATCTCCATCCTACCCCACTGAAGAAGGCCTGACTACCCACCTCTTTCAGATGAGAAAATTGAAGTTCGGGGAGAATAATAAACTTGCCCACTATAGTTAACAATACTGTATTGCATATTTGAAAGTTGCTAAGAGAGTAGATCTTAAAAGTCTCCATCACAAGAAAAAACAATTGTACCTATGTATGGTGATGGATGTTAACTAGACTTACTGTGGTGACCATTTTGCAATGTATACAAATATCAATAAATCATGTTGTACACTGAAACTAATATAAGGTTATATGTCAATTATCCCTCAAAAAAAAAACTTGCCCAAATCATACAGGTACTATAAACATCCAGGCTCCACTTCATGTCAACATCCTGAGAAACATTTCTTTCTACGTATTCCCCTTCTGAACAGATTGTCCCCTTCCAAAGCTGCTAAAGTTAAAGCTTCAGGCCTCTCCGCTGGCAGTTTTGGTACTCCCCCAAATTTTAACTCAACTGCCCACAACATCACACACCTCAATCCTCCTTCCAAAATGAAAGTCAAGTGCTGTAATACATAGAATCGGACCCATCAAAATAATCATGCAGCTCTCAGTCTGCACAACTTTCAGTTAATGATCTGTGACCACATGCTGCTGACCTCGGCTATGAAACCTTGTCTTGGGAAGATGGTGATTTCCGCCCAGCTCCTGCGGAATTCTTTCTGAAAACAGGCACCATCACATGCGATAGACAAGAGAAACAGTCTCAAACTTGCATACTGGTAAGACAGCATCCTCTTTTGTAGGAACCTAAGGGTAGGGAGAATCAAGGGACTTGATTGCCAAGAAAGAGTCCCTTCTTCAGGCTGCCAAGGAAATCGGACCTGGCAACTTTGTGCTCCTTGGCAAAATGCTTTTGGTAACTCTATTCTGACATTCATTTGAACAAAGCAGCAAAGAAGTAAATGCTCAAAAGCCAAAAGCAAACATATTAATTTACTCGATACCAAAAATATGGTAGGAAACCATCAAGTGGAAGCATCATCAACGAGGAATGCATGCCCAAAACAGGCGCATAAGAACCATTTTTTTGTAGTTGCTCTTTGGAAATACTTTGAATAACCATCCTAGTGGCTTTACTCTTGTCCATTCCTTCCTTCTAAGTTGGCAGACTATCTCTAGGTTGTTTAAAGGATAAAGGGAATGACACCCCTCATGGACAGGTCCATGGTTGTGTTATTTTATTTAAATGATTTTATAGTTATGTAAAAATATTTCTTTATTTTATAGTGAACAAATCAATCCTCTTCAACTGAATTTTTAAAATGATTTTAAGTCCTTTTGTTAACACAAAACGAATCAGTAAGTTCCCAGACCAACCCTATAGGATTGCACTATTATTTAGTTCTTCTCCAGATAATTTACATAGTGAATCATAAAGATCAGATCGATAAATAAGTATTCTATTTTCAAGGGAAGCAGAGCCTTCCCAACCCATGACTCTATTTTGATGTTTCTAGAACATGCATCTAAAGGCTTATTAAAACTCTAGGGTATTATTACTGAATATTTTTCTCACATTATTGGTTTATGTATGTTGAAGGTTTTATTTTGTAGCACACCCTTCAAAACGGGATTTTTTTTCTTCTTTCAGGCTAGATAATTTCACCCAAATGGTAAAGACTTAGTAATTTTTTAAATGAAATTATATCTAATGACACGAAACCGATGGGGTTAGCAAATTTCAAAATGCATATTTTAAAAACACAAAGATGTGTAAACCAAATTATAGTCTAAAGGGCACAGAAAAATTATCTGGAGATGGATTTTGCTCTATGAACAATTAGAAACAATACTGAAAGCTGCTCATTTATGTCCCTCCCCTGTCATCACCTTGTCTGGGTCTTTCAATAATGGACTAAGAAATATAGGGGGGGGGAAAAAGCAGGGTTTTCAATATGGTTTTTCTTTGGGGAACAATAAAAACATTAAACTTTATGCATTTAAGTGTCTGTGCACCGAATGGTAGCCCTTTCATGGGAGTCCAGCTTGGGTTTTGTCTAGGTGGGGAAGGGGGGAGGGAGTCTGTGAATACCCTCAGAGTCATTTAAAATATATAGTATTAGCTAATTGATGAGAGGACTAAAAACAATAGTAAGTAGGCAGCCTGGCTGCGTGCCAGGAGCAAGGCTTTATGGTGAAATCGAGTTTACATTAGAGGCCTGTTTTTCCCCTTTCCTTATATGAAATGAACAGCTGTAATTGAAAAGCAAGGAGCTCTATGGTTTATAGAAATAGGTGTTGTGAAGAGCCTTGGCCGTCTAATTTTCTTCCTATTGCAGGGCAGGCTTCCATTGTCTGTTTTTTAGAGCTAATTTCTTTTCTGATCAAAAGGCCCACGTCGTTGAAAAGGTAGTAATGACTATTCATTTGGCTGAAGCCTCCATTCTCCAGACTGCAAGCTTTATTTAGAAATGGCTATTTCTTTCTAAAAGGAAAAGCTCATTTATGTCCTCTATAATGTCAATTAAAGTAGAATATATTTTAATTATTTATCCTGAGGAGAAACCTTTTAGGAACTTAATTTAGTATGCCTATGCTATGCAGACACTACAATATGTGAATGTGGAATGATATCTAGGCACATGGGTTTTATTTTATTTTACCACTAATGAATAGTTTATTTGCCACTAATTAACAAGTTAAATCGGCACAATTAGTGTCGGATTTCTTTAATAATATAACTCATAAAGGGATAGCCATTGGAACTAGAAAATAAGGTTGGTTGTTGGCTTTGTAAAGAAACCATTCCACAAAAGGGGCAGTTTTTTTCCCATTAGTAAGGGTTATTGGGACGTTCTGCCCGTTGCTTTTTCAAATGCGAGCCGGGCTGGGCTGGCTGGGCTGGGCTGGGGGAGGGAAGATGTTCACAAACAAGGGGAGACGGTGCTAATTACACAAACATAACATTAGCCGAGCCTCCGGGTCGTAACCCGGCGACGCTTTCGGAGAAATGGAATCGGGGTGACGGCAACCTAGGCGCCCAAACGCCAGCGCGGCCGGGCCTCCCAACACACCTCGCCCTGTCGCACTCTCTGGCCGCCGGCCCGCGCGCAAACGGGGCGGCCCGAGGCTCGGCGGCCTCCATACCTGGCAGGCGGCGGAACGCTCGCCGTTCCCGGGCCGCGCGTCCTCCGCCCGGCTCTCCGTCGCGAGCAGCGGCCCCGGAGCCTCGCTCGTCCACCACTCGGACGGCGGCGCCGGGCCTCCCAGCACGCGGGCGCTTCTGTGGCTCGGCAGCACGGGCCGCGCGGCTCGGCGCGGCGGCGGGAAAGCGCGCGCGCAGGGCAACGAGCGTGGCCCCCGGCGGCCAGGGCGCGCAGCGGTCCTCAACCTTCTCTCCCGGGCCGCCGCCGCTCTCGGCTGCGGGACGCGGAAGAGCGGGTCTCCTCTCGCGCCGGGCGCACAACGAAGCCCATAGTAGGTGTGCGACCCAGGTTTAGTGACATGAAAAGAAATGACGGCCGACAAGACAGGCGAAGGGAACACAGAAATTCCGTGCATCGAATTCCACGGCTCTCCACTCTCTTGAAAGAAAATGAAAAAGAGAAAAGCCGGGGTGGGGGTGGGGGTGGAGGGGGAAACAGCTGAATGCTGCCTTGAGATTTAAAATTTTCTCCAGGGCGCTCTCCCCAGCCCCCAGCCCGCCATCCTGCGCCCCCTACGGCTGGGGCCGATGGGCTTGCCTGGGCACACTGGAGGTGCCTGAAGGTCCAGCGACATTACAGGCACCCTTCCCCGGGAAGCACTGCCGGCCCAGTGGACCCGGGCCCCCCGGTCTGAATAAGCGTGTGGGACTGGGAGGACCTGGAATAACTCAAGCAGCGTTACGCACTGATAACGATTTTTAGATTGCTTTCCCTGGCCTGGCCTCTGGCAGGCCACCTCGCCGCCGTAGAGGGCCGTGCCTTTGCAGCCACAGAAGGAAGTGGGAAAGGCGACAGTCCCAGCGGGAGGGCAGGCCTGGCCTTAGGGTGCCGGGTGCCGGAGGCTGCTCCACAGGGGGGCGGGTGCAGCAGCTCGGAGGGCTGAGCGAGTGCGGAGAGCTGTGGGCTGGTGGGGGGGCGGGGGGAGAGGCGAAGAGGTCGACGGCAGTGACCCAGAAGACGCTCTACAAGTGGGACCCAGTTCCCGGGCAGAGCCTTCCTTCCTTCGGGGAGGTGGCGGTATTCGGGTTGTGTTTGGCAGTGTTCGGGTTGTGAGGTCAGCGAGAGGGCACTGAAGGCAAAGATTGTCAAATTCCTCGTAGTCGCTCCGCACCTAGGGCAAAGAGAGCTGCCATTCATATCGTCATACTCTGTGGGTGAAAGGACTCGCCAGGTGTGAGCCTAGGGGATTCCCAGTATCTACCAAGTACAGCTCAGCTAACCAAGGGAATCGAATTCAGAAACTCTTGTAAAAGCACACCCTCCCTCCTAAAAAGGGCTACACCAAAGTGCAATAGAATATATTGTACCGCCCACAGGAGACTTTTTGATACCTCGAGGGTCGAGGCACCATGCACTTCTGGAGCTCCTTGTAACCTTTCCTTGGAGT